>NW_024467841.1:943883-966603 GCF_001890725.1 Aspergillus wentii DTO 134E9 | reverse complement strand
AAAAAAATAATATACTTTTAATCTTATAGAAAGTATATTTTTATAAGGTACTTCCTTAATATTATTTATTTAAATAAAGATATAGCACCCCTATACTTAAGAAATATAATCTATAGAAATTAATCCTATACCTATAAAGTAAATTAAGGAATATTAATTAAATATTAGATTATTAATATACAGTATAGTTACCTTATAACCTAACTATAGCTTTATAATAAGTCTCTTAAGCTAATTCTTAGCTAATCTAGTAACTCTATATTTTAATATAGTTAATAAAGCTCTTAGATATCTATAAAACTCTAATAACTATAAAATTATCTTTAGCCTACTAATTATAACTAGGCTAGGAGAGTAGTTATAGACTATTTAGTTACTATAATACTTTATATACCTTATATCTTAATACTAAAAGATTAACTTCTAGATATATCTTCTTTCTTAATAGTAGTTTAATCTCCTATAAATTAAAACTATAACTACTTATTACCCTATTATCCACTAAAGCTAAATATATAGCTATAATAGAAGTAGGTAAAGAGGCTATCTAGATCTTTAATCTATTATACTCTATTAGATATAATATTAATCTATAACCTATTATAGATATAAAGTAATTAAAGCCTATACTAATCTATATCTAAAGTAATAGTAAAGCTGCTATTTTACTAACTAAAAACCTTACCTTTTATAAATAGACTAAGTATATTAATATTAGATATTACTAGCTTTATAATTATACTTATACTAGCTATATTTAATTTATCTATACTCTAGGTAAAACCCTAGTTATTAATAGCCTTATAAAAGCCCTTAAAAAGAGGAAGTTTAATAGCTTTATTATAAGACTAGGCCTTAACCTAGTAAAAAGAGAAGGAAATATAAATAATACTATTAAACTAAAAGATAAGAATACTAATATTACTACTACTAATATATAGGACTAATTCCTACCTTCTATACTTAATATTAGCTATTATAATAATTTAATACTCTAACCCTATAGTTATTACCTAAGGGGTATATTAAAGATAGACCTCTCTACTATACTAAATAGTAGTAAGAAAGCAGTTATCTACTATATTAAAGCCTTACTATAGAGAGGTTATCTAATATAATAATTATTTATTTATCTTAGGTAGTAATTATAGGGGCTATATAAATAAATGGTTATCCTAGTTAATATTACAGTTGATAATTTATTTTATTTATATAGAGAGAAAGGGTCACTTAGGAGTAGTATGAATAACCTTATATATTTAAAGTGACAATATCGCTATAGTTAGATAAAAAAGGATGTTGAAGAATTCCAGCCTTTCTTATTATTTAAGTCTCTTAGCTCCTTAATAAGTATATATTAGAGATTATTTAAATAAATATTATCTCCTAATACTTTATCTAATAATATAGCTTCTATTACTACCCTAATCTTATATTATTTAAGTAGAGGTACAGTGCCTGGTAAAAAGTCCTGACCTGATTTAACTGCCATTTTAGACCGCTTATCAATAACTAATAATATTTAATTATTCTGCCGGTCCTAACCTCTGAAATTTAGCATTTTATATACCATCTATTTGCTTTAATAACTGCGCGTATATAATGAGGCATAGTAGTAGATAATTTCACCTGGATCACCTTATTAATAATATGCCAGGCCTCTTTAGTAGCTGTGATTATTTCTTAATATATTTATTCAGTATCTATAGTGTGCTTAAGCTTAAGGTATAGCTTATAGATCTACTGCTTCATAATCACCTAGAGATTCTTAATTAGATTAAGATTAGGTGAATAAGGAGGCTAAACCATAACTTCTATACCTAATTCTTAAAGCAGTTAAGTAATAATATATACTCTATAAGGGCCAGCTCTATTATACATAAATATATTACTAGGTTAGATAATTTCAGGGAGAATAGCCTTATAAAGCTAGTAGATAATTTACCTACTTATACCACCCCCTTTTAACTCTAGATTACTATCTAATGGGATAAGTCTAGTATAGAGATCCTCTCTAAAGGCAGCCTAAAATATCTATTTAATACCCTTTCCTATATAGTGTGTACAGATATCACCCTTAGCTAATTAATCCTATAGTTATTAGAAGGTCTAAACTGGCTGAATTCCAGCTCCTCTTTTAACTATGTACTTATTAGACTAATAAATATAAGCCTAATCTTTAGGGGTAAAGTGCTTATACTCTTAAGCCTAAGTAAGGTATTTTTAAGTATGGATGGCAGAGATTTCTAGGTAATTAAGTTACTTCTATTTTTAGTATCCTATTTTATTTAGAAGCCCCTAAATTAAGTGCTTTTTAATAGCCTAATTAACCTCCTCTACTAAATCACATATCCTTCTATAAGGATCTGACTGAGTGAGATTATATATATAATCTCTCTGCTCCTTAGTAAGCTGGTGTGGCTGGCTAGAGTATGGTTAAGATATATTGTTAATGTATTTCTTTTCTAACTAAATTATTAACTTAATTATATTAACAGGGACTTTAGGGTGCTTGTGATAGATTTATATAGGGCCCTAGCTAATAGAATGGAGCTTATAAATCCTAGATTTGAGCTTAGAAGACAGCTCTCTATTTTGTTAATAAGGCATTTTTATATAGATAATAATAATCTGGCTTCTATACTACGCGTTGGTGTTTCATGTACTATTTAATAGGTAGGTGGTGGAGGAAAGTGGAGTAAGGTAGTTGGGGGACTAGGTCAGGACTTTTTGCCTCCCACTATATAGGGACTAGCTCTAGATATTTATATTACCTAGTAATATTTAATAGATCTATTAATAATAGCTTTAAAAAGAAGGCTTCCTAGAATAGTTATACTTTCTACTTTACTATCTCTACTTCTTCCCTATCTAGTCTTTATAATATTAATATAATCCCTTATATATACCTCCCTAGCTATATACCTATTTTATTAATCTTTATATACCTTTTAGGCCTACTTTAATAGCCTCTTGTACTTATTAATAATATCTATTTCTTAGTCCTTTACCTATTAACTATCTTTTTTAATTTCTTATAAATATATATCTCCTCTAATTATATAGGTTATATATCTTTATAGGCCTTTATTATAATACTCTTACTATCTTTATTACCTCCTTATACTCTAGATTAAAGTTAGGATTTAACTACTTACTTAGCTTTATTTATAGTATTATAACTTTAACTACCCTTCTAACTACTATTAAGAAAGCTACTATTTTAAGCTTAATTCTTTATAATAATACCTTAGAGAGGTCCTTAATAACTAGATATTATTATATAGTCTCTAATAGTACTTTATTATCTATAGCCTTCTAATTATAGTATTTTGAGGGTTTATTTAATCTAGTAATAATATCTAGTATTATATATATTAGCTAATAATCTAAATTATATTATATATTATTTATATATCTATAAAAGACTATCTAGTTAACTAATATACTTAAAAAAAGGTTAGATCTATTATTAAGCTCTACTCTCCCTATTATTATATTATTACTCCTTTCTTTATAGTTAGCTCTAGCTTTACTTTATTAATTATATTTTGTAATTCCTTTACCCCTATATCTATTCTTATTCTAGGGCCTCCTTATATATGGTAGTATATATTTATATCTTTTAATATTATATACTTAGTAGTTATATTCTCTTAAGCTAACTAGGTAGGTCAGCCCTAGAGTCTCTAGAATATATTACTATCTAGTTTATTATATATATTATAGATATATAGTATTTTTACTTACTTATCTTACTAGTATAATAGCTTTAAGACTTAGTAATCTTATAAAACTATAGTATAAGATTAACTAGTTAGATCTATTTATTTTAAGATATAATACCTTACCTTCTTCTTTTCTTTCTAGATATAAAAGCTAGTATATTACCTTTACTAATTAATATATTATATTACTATTCTTATTCTTTTATAATTCTTATGCTACTATTATATCTATCTTAAGGATCTTATTATTTTATAAGAAAGTTACTATTACTCCCTATCTTAACTTATATATATTATACTAAAGGATTTAAAAATAATTATTAATTATCTAGTAGATTATTCTAATCCTTATTTCTAGCTTTAGTGATTACTAGTCCTCCTAGAGCTAGTAGAGCTAGTAGGACTTTTAATATATTTAATATCTTAAATTTACTTTAGGAGTTCTTTAGCTATCTATTATAATTATAGGCTCTCCTTACTACTATAACCTAGTTAAAGTCTAGGAGGCTTTTAATACTATATCTATACTTTAGGAGTTATCTAGTAATAGGCTATTATCTAAGGAGGTCTTAAAGTATAGCTAATCTCTCCCCCTCTTTATTATATCTTTAAATTAAATTATCTCTTTATTACTACTCAGCCTATTAGCTACTAGTATAATTTAATTATTTACCCCTATTATAGGAGGCTATTAGTTAGTATCTTTCTTAGAATCCTTTTAAAGAAAATAATTTGGAATATGATAATATAGCTTATAGTTCTTAATTACTTCCTTTCCTCTAGCTATTAAGTCTTTCTTTATAAAATATACTAAACTATTTAATATCCTTTATAATAGTTAGTATACTTTACTATTACTATCTAACCTTATATATTTAGGTATTTCTAGGTAAGATATCTTTCTATATAGGTCCTACATATATATCTATTATTAGGATACTAAGTATATATATATCCTAGTTTCTTATTGTTATAGTGTGGCTTTGCCTTGCCTACCTAGTCTGGCTTAGCACCTCATACATTTAGCTCTACTGTATTTTATATATCTCTCTATAGGTTATATAGCCCTGCAGCTCTATAGGTAATTTCTAAATAACCTTATTCCCTACTATTACTACTTTAATTAGTTAGATCTACTTTACTATTTAACTAGTCTACCTAGTACCTTTTTCTAGCTCTATAATATACTTTTATTATTTAAATTAGATCTATCCTATCTCCCTTCTCTCTATATAGAAAATAATAAGTATTCTTTAATAATATACCTATCTCTATTATTATATTAAGTAAGATAGAGGTTAATATTTAAAAAGCTATTCCTAAGCTTAAAGGTAAATCTAACTTTAACTAGTGGAGTAAATAACCTAAGATAGCCCTTAAATCTAAAGATAGAGTATATCAGGATATTCTTATAGGATAAAAAAGCTACTAAAGAAGCACTTTTATTATACTACTAATCCTCTATATATTAAGGTAAAATTAGCTAATAAGAAGAAAGTTAATATAAAAAAGATTATAGATAAATAAGCTAAAACTAGTATAAAGGTAGCTAAAAAGCTAAATAAGACCTTTAAAAATAAATACCTCCCTTATAGTAATACCTAGTTAATTAGAAACTATTTAATATTTATAATCCTCTACTTAATACTAGAATTAAGCCCTTAGACCTAGATCTCTAGCTATTATAATACTTACAATATCTACTTTAAGCTTAAATACTTATATTTATATATAGATAATTAGACTACTCTATATACTTATTAAAAAGTTATAGTATTAAAGTATAAATTAGATAGTAATTATAACTCCTTTATAAGTTTTAAGATATATTAACTAAGCTTAAGCTTCTTACTACTATTAATAAGTAGCTTAAATATCTACTCTTTATTACTATAATTTAGGATACTACTAGTATATAGCTATTTATTATATAAATAAATATATAGTCTAACAGTCTCTATATATTAGATATTGGTACTTAATCTTAATACTTTAAGTTTACTTACTATTAATCTATACCTTTAAAACTAAATAATACCTATACTAGTATAGCCACTAATATAATATCTTATAGTAGCTATAGTTCTAGTAATAATTATAGTTATAGCTATAACTATAGAGGGTATAATATAAGTAACTCTAACTCTTATAATACTAGTATTAATAGTAGTAGTAATAATATTACTAAAGATAAGGATAAAAATACTATTTAATATACCTATTATAATACTTTTAGCTAATATTAGTTATCTAAATATTATCTTAAACCTAATACTTATAGCTATAGTTCTAACTATAATAGTTTCTCTACTAATATAACTTTTTTAAAGAATACTTTAAGTAGTACTAATTCTACTAGGATAAGTATTAATAATAACTCTCTCTTCTCTAATAATATTATGCTTTTCTATTACTTAATTAAGTATATAGATATTGATAAGGTCTAGTATAATAATTCTTATAGATGGATATTCAACTCTAGAATACTATATATTATAACTATTAACTATAGTAAGTTTATTAGCTTTACCCCTTATATTTTACCTATTAATAGTATAACTAGTTAAGTACTTCTAGACTAAAGGGTATAATAATAATATTATTAATATTACTAAACCTAGCTTTAATAAGTGTATTAGCTCTTTATACCTTAATAATACCTAGTTAGTACCCTTACTAGCTTATAATCTTATTTTAATTTAATAGCTAGCTTATCTTAGTATAAGTACTGTTTTTAATAATAATAGTATAGTATAACTTATTAAGAAAGGTATTATAAAAGTATATATTAAAATAATTAATAATTACTATTTTTTTTATATTACTAGCTAGTCCTCTATTAAGTAGCTTAATATATTAAAGAAAGTCTACCTTCTTATTAGTCTTAACCTAGTTAATATCTTTACTATAGTAGTTATTAAAGCTTTAAAGCCTATTTTAACTAGTCTAGTATACTATTAAGTAGCTTATTTCTTTAAAAAAAAGCTCTATTATACTATTAAAAAGGGTACTTTATATAGTCCTTATCCTCCTTAATAAAAAAGGGTTATACTCTCCTAGTTAATAAAGAAACTTATAATATCCTACTTAAAGTAGGTAATCTAATCTATATTAATATATATAGCCTTATCCTAGCTAAAGGTTATACTAGTATAAGGTATTTTATTACCTTCACTAATTATATAACCTATTTCTACTAGATTTTTATTATAAAAGAATATATTAAAGTTTAAAAAAAATTTAAGCTACTAGAAAGCTATCTTAAAATATAGTTTAATATTATTATTAAGTATATTTATAGTAATAATACTTAAAAGTATACCCTACTAGAAAAATACCTTAAAGAAAGTAATATAATCTAGGATTTTATACTATATTATTCTTCTTATCTAAATAGTATTATTAAAGTTAAAAGTTATTGTTTTATTAAACTACTTATCTCTATAATAGTATAGAACTAACTATTTAAATACCTCTAGAACTACCTCATTATTACTATTATACATATTATAAATTAGTTATATTATAATACTATTAAGATAATACCTTATTAAATATTATATAGTACTTTATAAGTACTTAGCTATAAATATTAGTATATTATCTTAAAAAGGTCTAAGATAATAAGCTCTTATTATATATTACTAAAGGTTACTTTATTAATTACTCTAAGAAACTCTATAAGGTATATAATATTAAAATTTACTAAATTATTAAAGCTTTTAAGAGACTATACTTAATAATCTTCTATCTCTAAGTATTAAATATAATCTTAATATAACTAACTTCTTATTAGCTTATTTTAATAGTAATATTAAAGCTAATTAATTATTTAAAGAGTATTATTATACCCCTATAAACTTATTATAATAAAAGACCTCTTTAGCTCTAACTTAGATATTACTATAATAACTCTTTAATTAAAAATAGTAAAATCCCCTTATAGCTTATTAAGTATAAGTATACTAGTAAGCTACTACCACTTATATTAATTAATCTAACTCTCCTTTAAGATATTAAAACTAGGGGGTTATCTAATAATAATAATACTAGCTCTAGTAGTAACCTAGTAAAGCCTATATTAGATTAGCCTCTTAATAAGCCTATTCCTACTAATAATCTACTTAATATTATAGAAAGTACTACTCCTATTATTAACTTTAAGTCTTTTATAATATCTAGTACTCTATTATCTAATATTAGTAAGAAATACTATTCCTATTTTATTCCTAATCTAACTATATTATTATAGTATTCTAAATATTTAAGAAAACCCTCCTATACTTTACTTAAGTCTATATAGGCTTATATACTTATTTTTAATAAGGACCTTAACTTAAGGTAAAGATTAATTATTAATCTTATAACTTTACTTACTAGTACTACTAATAAGATCTTTAAGATATCTATTACCCCTTTTATAAAGCCCCCTATTACTAAATATATATTAATACTTAATAATAATAACTATAAGCTACCTATATATACTAATACCCTTATCTATAAAAATATTATAAAATAGTATAAGATAGTATAAGATAGTATATAAGGAGTTAGCTTAATATAATAAAAATAAGACCTAAAGAGTTATTTTATATTAAAAGGGAATATAACTTTTACCTCTTTACTAGGTCTTTAAGATTAAGTATAATAATATCTTTAAAGCTTATTTTATAGGTAAGGGCTTTAAATAATATAGGCCTTAATTTCTATAAGATATATATAGCTATTACTAAATTAATAAGCTTTAAGCTTTTCTATACTCTTATTATTAACTCTAGCTAGCTTCTTTATTATATTAATATTATTAATACTTTTCTTAATACTAATTTTAAAGAGAAAGTATATATCTATCTACTTAAAGATTAATAGGAACTTAAGAAATATAGATTACTTTAAAAAATATTATATAGACTTAAGTAGTCCTCTTAAGAATAGTATACTATACTTTATAACTACCTAGTAGCTTATAAATATAGATATATTAAAGTAGACTACTTAATATTTATTAAAGATAATATTATACTTTTAATCTATATTAATAATATTCTTATTCTTACAACTACTAATAATATTAATATTATTAAAAAGTATATTAGTAGATCCTTTTACTATATTAATAATAGACTAATTAAATATATTTTTAAAGGTATTTATCTTTTTTAGTACTTCTATATCTCTAATTACCTATACTAATTTAGTCTTAAAAACTATTATTTAGTAGCTATACTATATAAATTTAAAAGCTATTCTAGTCCTAAATCTAGATATTACTTTTAATAATAAGGTTAAGGCCTATTAAGAATAAATTAGTTATCTTATTTAATATATTATTAGTACTTATTCTAATATTATGTTATTATATCTAAGCTAGCTTATTTTACTTTTAATCCTTTAAAAGATTACTTTAAAATAGTTAATTACATCTTTTAATGTCTTATTAAAACTTTAAGTCTCTTAATTTTCTATACTTTTATAGATAATAGTAGCTTAATTAGCTTTTATAATATTAACCAGATAAGCCTATATTCTAATATAGAGAAGGTACTTTAATAGTAGTCTTAATTTAGAAGGATACTTTATAAAGGATAGGTCTAGTTAATTAATTCTAATAGGCCTCAGTAAGTTATTCTTATTAAATTAGGTAGCTTTAATTAAATAAATAGTAATCTACTATTTCTCTTTATAAATTATATAGTAAGTATAGCTGTAATCTCTAGTATTTAGGCACTTTTTAATATCATATTCCTCTATATAATATATATAGTAGAGGGGGTACTTATAGTTTTAGGCTATATGACTATATCCTTGAGTTAAAGTACTATTAAAGGTTATAAAAGTTATTATAATAGGTATATTTATAGTTCCTACTACCTTATATAGTACTAATCTATAGGTAATAGTAGTATTAGTAATATAGTTATTATTAAATTCTACTATTAAATCAATATTTTAAAACTTTTATTTCTCTATTTATTACTACCTAGGGAGCTAATCTATATAGATAATCTTAATAAGAGTAGCTACTAAATATATAGAATCTTTAGACTTTAATTAGGCTAGTACCTAGCCTATATTAAACTTAATATTAATACCTTTTATAATAACCCTTTTTTCAGTATATTTCTTTAGTACTATATTATTATTAAAGACCCTATACTAAATAGCTAAATAAGTTAACTATTTAGTATTCCTTAAGCTATCTATCTAGAGGATTATATTATTATTAGGTAATACCTATATAATTAAGTGTCACACCCTGGGATCTTGTAATAGTACTGTACCTATAAACCTGTGAGTCAAGCCTAGGAAATACTAACCTATAATCTTAATCTAAGGATATTAATAGTAACTAGGGCGTTCCTATAAGCTATAGGTACTTAAGGATATAGTAAGATAGTTAAAGAGAGAAATAATGTTAGAAAAGTATATATCTTTAATTAAGAGATATATAAATAGGTATATAAGGATATCAACTACTTAGTAACTATAGACTAATAACTATAATTAATTATAAAGAACTATCTAAGTATATAAAATAAGTATCCTTATATATCCTTTACTATATATACCATCCTATATACTATCTATAGTATACTAAATAGTATTAGTTATATAAGTATAGAGGTATTAGGAAATGGCTCCTTTAGCTCTAATATATAAATTATATAATAAATATATCTCCATAGGTTACTACCTAATTCTACCTAATTCTACCTAATATAGTTACTAATAAAGGTGTTATAATATAATCCCCCTCTCCTAAGATTATTATCCCTTATTTAAGTTTCCTATTACCTTCTTTTCTTATTTTCCTAATAACTTATTATACCTTATTATATTTCTACTTATAACTAATTCTAAGAGTAAATTTAATAAGCTAATAAGATTAAAGAGACTAATTATATTAATTAAAGCTTTTTATAAATACTATTTTCTTAAAGGCATCCCTTATATTATAGATTTAAAGAGCTATAACTATACTATATATACTTATTTATCATACCTTAGGATCTTATAATAGTACCTAACCTATAACCTATAAGTTAAGCCTAGGAATAACTAACCTATGACCCTAATCTAAGGATATTAATAGTAACTGAGGTGCTCTTATAAGCTAAGAATACTTAAGAATATAATAAGAAAATCTAAAGAGAGAAGTAAGGCTAAGTAGTATATATACTTCTTAATTAAGAGATATATAAATAAGTAGGTAGAATAATTAAGGTAAGTAACTAAAAGGTAGCTATTAAATAATAACTTATATTAATTATAAAGAACTATCTAAGTATATAAAATAAGTGTCCTTATATATCTTTTCTAAATATCTATAGTACCCTAGATAGTCCTTTTAATAATATATATAAGGTATACTAAGATGTATACTATCTTAGATAGTATACTAAATAATAGTATACTAAATAGTATATTTACTAAGACATAGTATTATATACTATGTTATATAAGGGTGTGTCTAATAGTGGCTGTAAAGAGCATTATTATAGTAAATTATAATTCTCTGTAATAAGAATATCCATCTCCATTGACTGCCTGATTCTGCCTGAAATGGTTACTGATTAAGGTGCTGTAACATTATTATAGTTATAAGTATAAGAAATAATTTTATAGTAATAAGGAGTAGAATAATTTAAAGTAAAATAAGTAATAAATTTAAAATTAACTAGCTAAGATATTAGCTAAGTAGGCCTAAATTTTAAAGGTTACTTATTTATTTTAATAATAATAATTTCTTAAAGAATATGGTAATAAAATACTAGATTATAACACTATTATAATAGATTAATTAGATAAGGAGGATTTTCTAAATATTAGGAATTTTTAAGAACTAGATTATCTTATTAATAAATAAGAGGCTACTTAAATTATTATTATATTAGATAATCTTAATCTAACTTAAATATTAAATTCCCTTTCCTTTTAGGTAGACTTTAATTTATCTATTAAAAGAATTCTTTTATTAATTTATAGTAATCTATTAGGTTTATAATAGGTTCCTATATATTTTTTAAGATATTATAATCTTTTTATTTTATTAAGTAGAGTAGTCTACTACTATTTTATATTTTAAGATTTTTTTAACTTTATATTCTTATTTATTATTACTATTAATTTCTATATTCTATATAAGTTTAGTATTAGCTAGTACTAGTTCAAATAATAAGATATAAAAACTAGATATATATATTTTATTAACTTAGGTAGTTATTAATAAAATTACTTAATTATTAATACTAGTTATCTAACATAACCAGACACTAAGTTGCGCAGGATACTGAGCTGTATGGCAGCAGCAGTAGCTAACTCCACACCTATAATTCTAATAAAATATAGTCTTATTTCTAAAGCTTTTTATACCCATATAAATATAATATATTAAGAAATAAAATAATTACTATTCAATAGGGTATTTTATCTGGTTATAAGCTTCTTAGTTATGATTACTATAGTATATAGTATACTATAGCTTTAATCCTAATAATAAACCTAGTTCTACTTCCCTCTCTTTTTTTTATTTTTTTTTTAAGTAGCTTAAAGGCCTATTAAACTTCTTCTATCCTAAATATAATATTATAAGATCTCTTTTCTCTTCTTTTAATATATTTCTAAAGCCTATAGCTAATAAAGTTCTTATTAAAATAGAAATATATTATATATAGTAATCTCTACCCCCTTTATTACCTTTTTAAGTACTACTTCTATTATAATAGAGGATAGTAACTAGATTTATAGCTCTTTAAGCCACTTTTTCTATTAATTTAGTTAGTATAGATTAGTAGATATATAGCTAAGGTAAAAGGATTAGTTACTATTTAATATTAAGGGTAAGTAAGGTAAGTATTTTTAGTTTAATATAAAGCTTTAATAGTATTTTGTCTATTTTTAAAGAAATAAGTCTAATTACTATAAATCCTAAAGCTATATTTAATATTAAGAATACTTAATAGTATACTTTCTTATATATTTCTAGAAGATTACTCATATTAATATAGTCTATCTTATATTAAATAGCTTCCTAAATTTATTAGCTATATAGCTTCTTTAATAACCTAAAATAGGCTGAAGAGTAAGGGAATATATATAAAGAAATAATCCTCCTTTTTACATAAAATTAATAAAATTTAGTAATAGTATAACTATTATAGCTATTAAGGATTAAAAGATAATACTAGCCTATAGTTTTTAAAGCTATATATAGTTTAAAGTCTTCTTAAAGCTATTTTAGATTAATATTATTATTTATCTACCTATTCTTACTAGTACTAATAGTCTAATCCTCTAGGATATCTTTATATTAATAAGATTAGTATTTAACCCTTACTATAATAAAATATAGTAGTATAATAGTATCTATAGTATTAATTATAATAATTATTATTACCTACTCTTATTTACTAGATTATAAAATCTTTACTTAAGATCCTCTTATCTTTAATCTATAGATAACCTTAACTATAGAGGTAATACCTATCTAGAACCTTATCTTATCTATATTATAGATATCCTATTTAAGAATACTATATTTCTATATAATATTTTAAACTAGCTTAAACTATTTCTAGATTACCTTTAGATCCTTATACTCTATATATTAGTAATTATCTTAAGAGGTATACTTTAATTAGATATCTAGATAGTACTATATAAATTAGGTTATTTTAAATTTAATAAGCTAATAAGAGGTATAACCTATATTATATACTATTAGTACTTAATAAGCTAGATTAGGCTTAACCTTTATACTTTATAAGATTAAATAAGACCTCCTCCTTATACTATAGTTTAAAACTATAGTATATTATAAGACTTTAACCTTAAGTTTTAAACTAAGTTAAACTTTAATAATCTATACTATTATAATAAAAAAGTAGCTTAAGAGAATTTCTAGGAGTATATTAATATTAGAATAGATAAGCCTTAGGTCCTCTATAAACACCATAGTAGTATTCTAAAATACCTATTTTATTAAAATATTAATAATAGTATAAATAGCTATATTAAGAGTAATATATATGAGATTAAAGAGCTAAAAATATAAGTATTAGATAGAAGTTACTCTTTTTATAAACTAGATATATATAAAAACTTAACCCTTAACCTCTTTAGTAGAGGCTTTATTAAGGGGCTTTATAATACTTCTCTAATATTATATAGGAATATACTAAAGTAAAACTAATTAGATAATATTTAATTATTATTATTTTACTTAAAGCTTCTTTATTGTCTTTTCACTTCTTATTTATCCTTTAAAGTTATAGAAAGGCTAGAATCTAGAGAGCTTATCTAATTATTAAAGCCTGATATAATAACTCTAAGGTATTTTTATTGAAATATACTTTAGCTTGATAATATATTAAGCTTTTAGCTAGATATAGAAAGTAATATTATTAAAGTAAAAGTCTACTTTATAAATAGATTATTAGTTTAATATAAATAGTTCTTAGTTTTATTACTATAGTAGTACGTTTTATAATAGATAAATTTATTATCTATAATATTCTTATATATTTCTAATCTCTTATTAAAGCCTATACTAGGTTAAATTTAGGGGAGGAGTATGTTATAGCTTTTAATAAAATTAGGTAATTGTTAAACCTAAAAGCTATTACTATAAATAATAATAGTATCTGGACATATTACTAGTACTTCTTTCATATATAGAATTAAGCTAGCCTAGAATCTTAAATAGGGTACTATATACTACTTTACTTATATTATCTATCTCTTTATATAGGCCTTAGTATTCTTAAGGCACTATTATATAAGCTATGTAAGGTAAAGTATTTTGATAAGAAATATTATTTATTTATTATATATCTAATAATTATACTACTATTCTTAAGGTAATATTTTACTATTCTTATTCCTTAATTAATATTTACTATTACCTCCCTATTAGCTCTATACCTTAGTATAGGTTATAAACTTATTAATCTAGTAGAAGTAAGAGTTTTATAAATAAGAGATACTAACTGCTCTTAAATATATTATATTAATTACTAATATAAAAATATACTAATTAAGTACATTTAATATAGTATAGAGGGAATAAGAAATAAGAGATACTATTAGACGGTAGGTAAATAGCCTTAAAATATTAAAGTTCTAATAGTTAGCTATAATACCTAAGGAGTAGAAAAAGGTTAAGGTTCTTCTAGGTATCTTATATAGCCTTTTACTATCTTAACTATAAATATTAATAGGTAGGAAGAGCTAACTATTAATCTTATATTTTTATATTATAATTACCTCAACTATCTAAATAATTAATTTAATATTTATAACTTATCTATAGAGCCCCTTAATACTACCCTTAAAGCTATATATAAGGGAATTAATATATTATTACTTATAAGATAGAGGATAATAATTATACTCTTTATTATAATCTTATTACTTTAATCTCTACCTTAAGCTATTAATTTATATAGGCTTAGTATACTTGTCTTTCTTTATTATATAGACTTTATTAATAGTAACTTCTTATATCTAGAATTGGGATTTATATAAGGAATATTATAAGTAGTAGTTTCTAAAATACTACAATACTTATTATTAATAGTATAAGGAGAATTTCTAGCTTAATTATTTAGATATAGCTAACTTAGTATTAGAAATTTAACTATTCTGTAAATAATCCCTTACCATAGCTTTATAATTTAGTATAAGCTAATAAAGAGTCTCTATCTTCTAAGTAGGAAGATTCTTAAATTAATATTAAAGATAGTAAGTCTAACTTATAAGGTACTATTAAGACTAAATTATATAAGCTTAAGGTTAAGAATTATAATCTTATAAAATTATTAACTATATATTCTATACTTTTATCAAGTAAGAGATATATAAATAAGTATATATAGAATAATTAGAGAAGTAATTATAAGGTAACTATAGGATTATAGATTATATTAATTAAAAAGAACTAAGTATATAGAATAAGTAAGTACCCTTATATATCCTTTACTATATATACTATTCTATATACTATTTATAGTATATTAAATAGTATTTCTAATTATATAATACTAGTACTTTACTAGATAGTAGCTATAAAGAGTATTATTATAGCAATCTACTATTCCCTATAATAAGAATATCTATTTCCTTAACTACCTAATTCTGCCTAATATAGTTATTAATAAAGGTATAATAATATAATCCCCCTCTTCTAGGATTATATCCCTTAATAATTATAAATTTATTATATCCCCTTCTAGGTAAGTTTTTCTATTAACTTCTTTTCTTATTTTCCTAATAACTTATTATACCTTATTAGATTTCTATATATAACTAATTTTAAGAGTATATCTAATAAGCTAATAAGATTAAAGAAACTAGTTATATTATTAAGAATCCTTATAAATACTTTTTTTAAAGGTCTTCTTTATATTATAGATTTAAAGAGATAACTATACTATATATACTTATTATAATTATGAATATAAGAAGTAATTTTATAATAATAAAGAGTAGAATAATTTAAAATACAATAAATAATAAATTTAAAATATAATAAATGATAAATTCAAAATTAAATTATTAAGGTACTAGCTAAGTAGGCCTAAATTTTAGTGAAAGTTACTTATTGAAATAATAATAATTTCTTAGACAGTATAGTAATAAAATATTAGATTATAATATTATTATAATAGATTAGTTAGATAAAGAGGATCCTTTAAGTACTAAAGATCTTTCAGACCTAGATTATCTTACTAATAAGTAAGAGGCTACTTAATTTACTATTATATTAGATAATCCTAATCTAACTTAAATATTAAACTCTCCTTCCTTTTAGGCTAACTTTAATCTACTTATTAGTAAAATTCATTTACTAATTAAAGGTAATCTATTAAATTTAAGATAGGTTCCTAGATATTTTTTAAGGTGTTATATAGCCCTTCTATTTTACTAGGTAAAGTAATCTACGACTAACTTTATAATTAGATTTTTTTAACTTTATATTCCTATTTATTATTATTAATTTCTATATTTTCTATAAGTTTAGTATTAGCTAGTGCTGGTTCTAATAATAAGATATAGAAAACTAGGTATATATATTTTATTAGTTTAGATAGTTATAAATAATATTAACTAGTCCTATTTTTTCTTTAATTATAAATAGTCCTAATTTCTAGTAATTAAGTTTTATAATTACTTTATTTTAATATTTTTATAAAGTAGGAATACTTTCTCCCCTTTTTTAAGATCTAGTCCTTTATTATATTTTCTACTATAATAAGTAGCTATTTATAGATTTATAAATTCTTAGTCTATTAAAAGCTATTAGTAATATTATTTAATTATTAATATTAATTATTCTACTTCTTCTAAGCTTAATTCCTATTTAATTAATTTTTCTATAGTAGTAATAAATTATACTAAATTATTAAATATAAATTATATCAAAGCTAATAATTTACTCTAATCATCCTATTAATAGTTAATATAATATTATAAATATTATTTAATTATTTAATTAGTTTATTTAGTTTACCTATTTACCTATAGGTAATAAATAATAGTTAAATAGTAATTACTTTACTACTCTTTATAATATTAACTACCTTATTTAATTACTTAACTCTATTCTTAAGTTTACCTTTATAAATATATTATTAAGACTTAATAGTATTATCTCCTATATTTGTTAATCTAGGGTATTTATAATTTACTAGTTATAGTATATTTATTTTCTAATTAATTTTTAGGTCATAATTCTTAAGCTAAAGAATTCCTAATACTATATTATACTATCCTAATAATATTATATTAAATTTAAGTTACTGTTTATAACCTATTATAACTAAGGATATAGATCTTAATTTATCTATAAGGTGGTTTAACCTCCTAAGTCTTTTTTATTTAAACCTATAATTAGCTCTAGTTAAGCCTTTATAATATTAAGTATACTAAGCTATTATTCATATCTTAAGTCTATATAATTTTCTATTATACTTAAGTTAATTATTATTTTTATTAGTTATCTAAGGATTCTAGTAATAAGTCTTAAATAAAAGCTCTATTATATTTTATTTACTAATAGTAATTTCTTATTCTTAAGCTTATTAAGTTCCCTTTAAACTCTAAAATCTTATTAATTTATTTATATACCTTATCTCTATTCTACTATCTAGTATAGTATCTTATATATCTTTATCTATTCTCTAATAGTTATATAATGTTGATGAAATTACTGCTGTAATCACTGATCTGTTAGAATAGTAATTATCCATGATTTGCTGGTATTTAACTGATCTACGGTATACAGCAGTTCTTAACTCTGAATTGCTTTAATATTCAGAGATCTATCTCGCTACTAGTGATATGAATATCACTTATAAAAGTACTGCTTTATTTACTGTATTTAGATTAGTTTTCAGGCTTTAGATTGGCTATATATATGCCCTTGTTCTTATATAGATAGAAAATCAGACCTTATTCACTTAATCACATGATTAATAGCTTGTACGGTACTAGTAGCTGACCTAGTTGTTAAATAGTAATGAAGTAAGTAATAATCTATATAGATAGATATTATATTAGGTACTTAACTAAGTATTATAAAGAGTACTATAATAAAATATAAAGATATTAAAGCTAAGAAAATGAAAAAGCTATTTAAATATAATATACTAAATATAATATTATAATAAAAAGTAATAAGAAAGTATTAACATAATCTGATACTAAGCTGGCTAGCTAGCCACCTCACTAAAATTATCACCGCTATAGTTAGAATGTAATAAAAAATTAAAGCTTTTTATTACTATATAAATGCATTTTTCTATTAAATTTATGTTATTTTAGGTACTGGATATCTTAATCTATTATAGCCTATAATATTATAATTACTATAATATAGTGGCCAGTATATTATTAGTATAGAGGCTACTACTAATTAAACTTCTTTTTTAGCTACTTTTTACTAACCTTCTTAATCAGTTAAGCTACCTCTATCCTAAATATAGTTTTATAAAGCCTTTTTCTTATTATTTTTATAATTCTCTGCTGCATAAAGCTAATAGATCTTATATTAAAGTAATAGAATATTCTATATTATAACCTCTATACCTTTTATACCCTTTTTAAGAATCTCCCTAGTAATTATTACTAATAAATCCTACTATTAAAGCTCTTTAAACTGCTTTTTCTACCTCTCTAGTTAATATAAATTAGCTGGTATTTTTCTAAAATAAAGTAATAAATAGCTGCTGTAGGAAGAGCCTATAGTATTAATATTTTATAAATCTAAAGCTTTTAAAGGACTCTGTCTAGGTTTATTAGAATAATAGAAGTTATATAGTAAATATACTCTTTATATTAAAGGTTAAAAAGTCTTACTAGTATGTACTAGTAAAGAAAGATAGAAAGTCTCTTTTATTAATTATATAGATCCTACCCTTTATAGCTTTATAGACTTTCTTACTATATAGCTTCTTTAAAAGACTAAAATAGGCTATCTCTAGTAATTAAAGAAGGTAAGAAGAATAAGGGGGTATATATAGTAGTATTATCTTTCTATCTATATAGAATTTATTAAATTAGGATATTATATAAATACTATAGCTATTAAGAATAAGGAGATAGTAATATCTAGTAGTTTAGGTAGCTATATACTCTTAAAAAACTTCTTATTAAAGCTATTTAAACCCTAAATTA
Organism: Aspergillus wentii DTO 134E9; assembly: GCF_001890725.1. Classification (NCBI taxonomy): domain Eukaryota; kingdom Fungi; phylum Ascomycota; class Eurotiomycetes; order Eurotiales; family Aspergillaceae; genus Aspergillus; species Aspergillus wentii. Next base: position 947,197 of record NW_024467841.1, on the reverse strand, counting down.
TTAGTTATCTAGCTATCTTTAGAGAGACTAATATAACAGTCCTTTAGTATAACTATATACTATTAAGATTAGTATTTTTTTTATAATAAAAATAATATATAGAGATAAAATAGTCCTTATACTACTTATTATTACTATTACTATTCCCTACTCCCTATTTCTAGGCTATATATCCTTTATATAAGATCCTCTAGTCTCTAAGCTATAGATAACCTTTATAGTAGATATAATACCTATCTAGAAGCCTATCTTATCTATATTATAGATATTCTGTTTAAGAATACTATATTTTTTAATAGTTTTCTAGACTAGTTCTAATCACCTCTTTATAAGTATAGGGTCTTTATATTTAGCCTACTAGTAATTATACTTTATTATATATTTAGCCTTTAGTTCTTTATAGTATTAAATAAAATGATTTACCTATCTAGTGCTAATAAAGGCTTATTATTAAGATAAGGATGGCTTCACTTAGGTAGATAGAAGTAACTTAGTAAGATAGTATATATTCTCTATACTAACTAGTAGACCATGGCCAGCTATCTCTAGAATCCACTTCTTAAGAGTTTCCTCTTTAAGGTTTAAAAAGCTTTTAAGAATTAGTAGTGGTGTTATCCTAAGAATTAGTACTATTAAGATATATTTTAAAAGTACTTAGAGTAATATTAAATACCTTTATATATATTTTTTTAATTTAAATTAGCCTCTCTAGAAAGCCCTAATTATAAGCTTTATTCTCCCCTCCTTATAAAGTGGCTCCATGCTGAATTTAGTGGGGAAAATAGCTTTAATTTCATATATTTTAAACGCGTTGGCGGCGATATTTTAATGGGGTGGCCAGCTAGCCAGCTCGGTGTCCTGGCCAGCTTGGTGTCAGATTACATTAGAGCTTTCTTTATAGTAAATATTCTTAGTAACTTTAGAGTAGCTAGTCTTATCCTATTTAATCTAGAAAGAGTACTTTTAAAGCTTTAAATTAAGATAAAAATACTAATACTACTATCTACTATATCTTCTAACTTTTAGTCTTTCTATCTTAGAAAAATATTAATAAATCTTTACTAGCTTAAGTATTAAAAAGTAGAGCTTAAAAGCTTTAAAGATTAAGGCCTCTTATCCTTTATTATAGACTAAACTCTTAAAAAGGTTATAAAAGGTATAGAAATAGTAATAGAAAACACTATTATATTTTAATAGGAGATATATTAGCTTTATATAACTAATAAGTAGAGGTAGAATAAGAAAAACGCCTTATAATAATATCTTTAAAAAGAGGCACCTTAATAGGCTAAGAAGGTTAAGATAAAGCTTAAAAATTAGCTTAAGAAAGAGAAGAGGAGTTGAATTAGGTATCTTAATAGGTATATTTAATATACTAGTTACTATACTACAGTCACTATAGTAAAGGCCATAATTATTTAAAATATTTAGCTAGATTAAATACCTAGTAAAACTATATATTTTTTATTTATATAGTATTAAAAAGCTTTAATTTTAATAAATTCATTATTAAAACATGCCTTTCAGTGGTGGCGGCAGTTAACTGCTGACGGCTCATTGTCTGATTATGTTATAATAAGTAGATTAAGATAATACTATTAGAGTAAGTAATATTAGAATTATTAGTAATTCTATTTATACTATAATAAATAGATTAGAATTAATAATTTATATTATTATTAGTATTAACTATTAAATATAATAATTTTATTATAATTAATAATCCCTAGTATTAGGATATAATTATACATAATATATCTAAATAGGCTAATAAAATTTAAGTAATAAAAAAAGTTATTAAAGTATTATTAATTATAAGGTTAAAATTATTTTAAATAGGGGGGGTAATATTAGGCCTAGTAGTAGTAATATTATATTATTAATACTTATACTCTACTATATAGGCCCCATATAGATAGTAATCCTATAGAACTATACCTAAATATATAACCTATATAGGGGGTTAACAGTAAATATATATATAATAATAATAACTTAGTGATTTATCTCTATATTAAGCTATATATATATTACTTTATTATAAATATCATATTATCTACATATCCTCATACTGTACTAGATATACCTTTTTAATAATAGATTATTAATACCTTTCTATTTAATAACTTAAAGAAGATAAAGTTCCTATACTTTAACTAATCTTCTACGCCTTATATAGAAGTATTTTATTATGACTTAGGCTTTTAGCTCTAATATAGATTTATCTTAGGTTAGCTATTAAGTTATTTTACTATCTACTATTAAGGGGGGTGCTAACTTTATATAGTAATAGTATTAGGACTTTATAACTATCATACTAGCTTAATAATCTAGATTTATTTCTAGTATTTACTTATAATCTATACTAGGAACAGATTATAGTAGAGCTTTCTATAATAGTATAAAATAAGCCTTATAAACTAAATAAACTAATGTAATCAGATACTAAGCTGTGTAGGATACTGAGCTGTATAGTCACTGCCGCTGCTGCCCCTAAGTTATTATAGCTGTATTTAAAGCCTTTTTTTCAGTATATATTTAGTATGGAGGCTCTATCTTAGGAGGAGTAAATAAAAGTAGTAGTTAAAGCTTTTTATTAAGGCTAATTTAACTTAAAAACTACCTATATAACTATATATAATATACCTCTAAGAACCTTTATAATATAGCTTAATAGAGTCACTCCTTATACTAGAATAACTATAAATTCTTAAAAACTATTAGATCTTAAAGAAGGGATATTAAAGTAATAGATTCTAGATATAGACTAATATAGTCTACTACTCTAGATTACCTATATATAGTATTTAGTAATTCTTTTTTACCTTATAAAATTAAAGCTATTATAACAGCTATAGGCTAGTATTAGTAAGAAATAGATAATATAATTTATATAATACTATCTAGAAATCTAGTTAAAATATAGCTATAAATATAACTACTAATATATAAAATATAAGGATCCTAAGTTAATCTAGAGATAGTTTAAGCTAATTTAAAATACTATATAGAAATATAGTATTCTTAAATAGGATATTTATAATATAGATAAGATAAGGTTCTAGATAGGTATTACCTCTATAGCTAAGGTTATCTATAGATTAGAGATAAGAGGATCCTAAGTAAAGCTTTTATAATCTAGTAATTAAGAGTAGGTAATAGTAATTATTATAATAAATACTATAGGCACTATTCTACTACTATATTTTATTATAGTAGGGGTTAAATACTAATCTTATTAATATAAAGAGATTATAGAGGATTAGACTATTAATACTAGTAAGAATAAATAGATAATAAATAATAATATAGGT
>NW_024467841.1:679849-942843 GCF_001890725.1 Aspergillus wentii DTO 134E9 | reverse complement strand
GTTATATTTATAGCTATATTTTAACTAGATTTCTAGATAGTATTATATAAATTATATTATCTATTTCTTACTAATACTAGCCTATAGCTGTTATAATAGCTTTAATTTTATAAGGTAAAAAAGAATTACTAAATACTATATATAGGTAATCTAGAGTAGTAGACTATATTAGTCTATATCTAGAATCTATTACTTTAATATCCCTTCTTTAAGATCTGATAGTTTTTAAGAATTTATAGTTATTCTAGTATAGGGAGTGACTCTATTAAGCTATATTATAAAGGTTCTTAGAGGTATATTATATATAGTTATATAGGTAGTTTTTAAGTTAAATTAGCCTTAATAAAAAGCTTTAACTACTACTTTTATTTACTCCTCCTAAGATAGAGCCTCCATACTAAATATATACTGAAAAAAAGGCTTTAAATACAGCTATAATAACTTAGGGGCAGCAGCGGCAGTGACTGTACAGCTCAGTATCCTGCACAGCTCAGTGTCTGATTACGTTAGTTTATTTAGTTTATAAGGCTTATTTTATACTATTATATTCTAGACCTTTACTATAATCTTATAATTAATATTTAATTTAATATATAGTACTTCTAAGATAGAGGTATCTATAATCTTCTAAGACAGTAGAGTAGATATACTTTATAACCTCTTTTATTAGTCTTAGGCCTAGAAAGCTTCTTACTAGGACATTAAATTAGCAGTTTTAATTAAAATTAATAATTTAGAGCTTATTTCTTTAAGATATATAGTATTATTCTAGATTTTCTTTAGCACCTTATAGATATCTATTAAAGAATTAGAATTTTTATATCTACTTTAGGCACCTATTATAAAGTTCTTAACCCCCTAGTTAAAGCTTAATAGCTCTATATTTTAGAGGGGGTTTTTTTTATAGCTTTCTATATACTAGTATATATATTATATATTATTTTATATATCCTTTATACTAATGAAATAGTACTATAGTTCTTTTAAAGCTACTATAATAGTAGTCTGTATTATTACTAGAGAAGTTATCTCCTTATTTTCCACTAGCAGTAGCTAGAGTTAAATAAAGTTAAATAAATTCTGAGCTAGAACTAGCTTATGGTTATTATGAAACTTTAAATTTTTGATTTATATAGAAAAGTTATTTTCTAGCTATATGGGATTACTACCTATATAGAACCTGTGTAGCAGAGTATTAATACTAATAATACAGTATTGCCACCACCAGGCCTGATATACATATATTACTTTATCATGAATATCATATTATCTACATATCCTAACGCTATTTTACACAACACTATTTATTTAATCAAGTCATTGACTATTTCACTGAGTATTTCAATGAATTTTCACATAATTTCTTCCCCTCTCATTAATAGAGCTTCCTGCTAGCCCTATCATGTTGTAGTTTAATTCCAGTCCTTCCTTAAATCGCGTAGGTGGAAGGCAGCCCCCCAGCTCAGAGAAATTTGCCCCCTGCAAAACGGGAGCTAAAGTCAGCCGCCTTATCAAGAATTTGTCGTCTTTGGTGATTGTTTATCCTTGAAGAGGTACTCATATCCTTCTCCCGATCGAAAGGACGTGTGCTTGGGTCATCATTTTCACACTCTTTTGAAAGACATGGAGCGCCAGGTAGTGCATCTTTTCTTGTGGCTTCCTATCGGTCTATTAAATTTTAATTCTCATGGAGAAGGGGTAGGGAATCCAAGCTGGCTTCGCTCATAACTCACATTATATTTATGTATTCTGGCTTTTGCTAGCTCAGTCACCCTAGATACCTGGGCAGCATGGTCCTGACTGTCTGTCACCGTTGAGCCACTGATACCCAAAACCTTATCCTCTAAGCGTTTTATTTTTTGCTCTGGACTCTCAGTCCATGATGAATCTATCTGGCCTCCGGGCGCGGCCCTCCCTGGTTTCCCTGTCTGAAATCCCCGGCTTCGCAGTTTGGTTGAATCGATTCGCGAGGACCAATCCGTAGCACCTGGAGGTTGTAACATCCACTTATCCCGTTGGAATCCACTACCCTGCATAGGAACCTCATGAGTAGATGGATCGGGCTTTCTATCCGCGTCATCTATTTCGGATAACACAGGACCTGCAGGAGGCAAAACTGGCCCAATATCATCATCACTATCACTCTCGCTTTCAGACGCAGTGTTTCCATATGACCCATGTAAGGAAGCTGCGGACGATGGAAGAACTGGCCCTGCTATCCTGCGTCGCTTGCTGGTTGTCTCAGGGCCGGGCGAAGTATCATTATCATCATTGGAAGCCTGACGAGTCTTGCGCTTTTCAATTTCCTCCATGTTTTGGGGGAGGGGGGACATGAAGTATAGTGAACTAGTGTCAGACCTCTTTCAAAGTTAATCATCAATAGTTTTTGGAGTAGTAAAACTGAGAGAAATGATGTAGTTACTTGGTAGGTATTATTAATGATAATAACAAGCCACTCGGGTATTACAATTTTTAGGGGGGCTCAGATTGACATCGCCCCCATTAAATCCTTCCAGGCATTATGGAGTAATTGAATTACTAGCTGCACTTACTAATTGGATTATCTTATCTATATAGCCAATGATATTCACCTATTTTTAATCAATGGATAATGGGGATGAAGTATTTCATTAGTAATTTATATAGGAAAACAATGTATTTAGTACTAAGCCTAAATAACTCTATGGATTACCTATCTGGTGTATTATATGTAGAATTATTTTTATAAAGTAGATAATTATATATATAGATATAAGTAAATAGGTTATATATCTTTAATACTATAGTAGATAAGTATTTAAAGGTTTATAACTCTAAAGTTCCTTCCTGATTAGTAATCTTATATATAAGATATAGTAATATAATAATATACCCTTAAATCTATTACCTCTATTTCCTTATTCTATATAGCTCTTAACCTCTATAGTTCTTTAAAATCTATAAAATTTAATTAGATTAATAACCTTAATAAAAGTATCTACTACTATATTATTAAATAAGATATATTTAGTAATTATATTTTAAATCTAATAGTAGGTAATATTAATATACTTTATTCTAATATAAAACTAAGTATTATAAGCTAGTTAGATAGTACTATTACTATCTAAATTGATACATATAGGTCCAATACCTTTAAAATTAAGATTCTTAAAGATATATATAAGCTAGAAAGCTTTCTTATTAGTAATAGCAATAATATAATACTCTGTCTCTCTATTATTATGATGAAAATAAGGGTGGGTCCTGGCTATGATTAATCAGATAAATTTAGCTATTAATTATTAATTATTATATAAGATAAAATATATTATAATTTATTACCTAGTTTTTACTCCTTTTATAGCTATAAAAGAAAATCCTATATAATATTTATAATAAAAATCCTTATTATATTTTTATATATATCTTTAATTACTTTTTTATATAGATCCTTTCCCTTTCTCTCCCCCCTATTATTAAATTTATAAGTATTAATAACTATTATAGGTATTTTTAGTCTATAATTAAATATATAATACCTATTAAGTAAGTTCTTTTAATTATTCTATCTATATAATTACTTACTTATAGCCTCTTTTTTAGAAAGTCTAAGCCTTTATAATAATTTTACTTCTTATAACTAACTTAATTATATACTTATAGCTACTTATAAGTAGCTATTCTACCCTCTTCTTTATATTATTATTTAGGTTATCTATAGGGAACTAAATTTATAAATTAATTACTTTATAATTCTACTTCTCCTTCTTAAAGATATTACTATTATTTATAAGTTTTTTAAAGCTATCTTATAGATATTACTTCTTTATAAAGATAAGATTATCCCTTTACTCCTCCTTCTTAATCTATCTCTATTCCTCTTTTAATATATTATATACCTAATCTTATAATAACTCTAGCCCTAGCTATAGCTTCTCCTATCTATTCATTAATTAGTTTCTAATTTAGATTCTATTATTAATAGCTATACTATCTTAGCCTAATAAATATACTTTATAAGTACTATTATATAAAATATTAGATTAAGAAGTATATTTCAAACTCTTTAAAGGTATAACTATATTTTAATAAGTATTATACAAGTAAGAAGATATAATGTAATCAGACAATGAACCGCCAGGATAACAAGCCACTGGCAGTTAACTGCCGCTACCACTGAAATACATAAGATTTAACAATCCTATTAAAATTGAAGCTTTTTAAAGCGTTATTTTTAGTATAGAAGCTCTATCTAGAGATAAGAGGTTAAGGCTTACTATCAAGGCTTTTAATAAGGGCTAATTCTCTTTAAAATAGGGGTGTGCTAATACTTTTAATATTAAGATAAGTACCTTTAAAGGCTACTTAAAAGGGGCTAAATCCTATAGTATCTTAGAGGCTAATTTAAGAAAGCTTTCTAATATAGATAAATTAGTTTTAAAGTAAAAGATTCTAGATATAGACTTTTAAGGCTGTCCCCTTAGTATTACTAAAGTATACTACCTTATTAAGCTTTTTCTTACTATAATATTAAAGCTATCTAAAGCTAAAAATATATTTATTAATAAGAAATAGGTTAATCAATTTATCCACTACTATAAAGCTAGATTAAAGTTAAAATATATAAGAAGATATAACTATTAATATATAAAATATAAAGATCTAAAGGTTATAAAGCTATAGTTTAAATTAGTTTAAAATACTATATAAAATATAGTATTCTTAAATAGGATATATATAATATAGATAAAACTAGCTTTTAAATAGGAATAGCTTTAACTATAAAGGTTATCTATAGTTTAGAGTCTAGAGAAAAATATAATAAGAGAAGTAGTTTAAAGCTATTCCTAGTAATTATTAGATTAGTATAAGTAAAGATAACTAGATAATAGATAAATTTAGCTTTAAATAGCTTTAAGCATTTAATAAAAATATAGCTTTAAAAACTATAGGCTAATATTACCTTCTTATTCTTAATAGCTATAGAAGTTATTTAATACTTAAATTTAACTAATTTTTTAAAGAGAGGAATATTATTCTATTTTATATATCTCCCTATTTATCTTATGAGCTTTAACTATTAGATATAGACTATTTTATACTATTAAAATAGCTATATAGCCAGTAGATCTATAATATTATTTAGAATAGTATTAAATTTATTAATAAAGTTAATTTTTTATATTATTATTAGTATATATACTATAGAGCTTTCTCTATAATAAATATTCTTAGTGGCTTTAGGGTAGTTAGTCTAATTCTATATAATCTAGAAAGAGTACTTTTAAAGCCTTAACTTAAGATAAAAATATTAATATCACTATCTATTTTTTATTCTTTATTATAAACTAAACTCTTAAAAAGGTTATAAAAGGTATAGAAATAGTAATCAAAAATACTATTATACTTTAAAAGGAGATATATTAGCTTTATATAATTAATAAGTAGAGGTAGAATAAGAAAAAAGCCTTATAATAATATCTTTAAGAAGGAGACACCTTAATAGGCTAAGAAGGTTAAGATAAAGCTTAAAAATTAACTTAAAAAAGAGAAGAGGAGTTAAATTAGGTATCTTAATAAGTATATTTAGTATACTAGCTACTATACTATAGTTACTATAGTAAAGAAGGTTATAATTATTTAAAATATCTAGCTAGATTAAACACCTAGTAAAACTATATATATTTTATTTATATAGTGTTAGAAAGCTTTGACTTTAATGAATTCATTATCTATATATGCCTTTTAGTGGTGGCGGTGGTCAACCGCTGGCGGCTCATTGTCCCAGCGGTTCATTGTCTAATTATGTTAGTTTAAACAGTTAAAATTTAAAAATCTAAACCTTAGCTAATAAAATGAAGGTTATTTATATAACTAAATATAGAGATTAGTTATAGGAAAGATAGTAAGAAGAATAATTATATAAAGATTAGTATAGTACCTAAATCCTAAAGATTCCTAACCTAATATATTTTTACTCTTTTTATTCCCCTATAATACCTCTTAACCTTAATAGTAGATAAAGAGAAATAGATAATTAAGAATAAAGATATAAATTAGCTATAAGATTATATTTATAATAACTCTACCTCTTCCTTTTTCCTAAAGAAATACTATATTAGGAGATCTTATAAGGCCTATAATTAAATCTAGTATAAGGAAGTTAATATAGTATACTAGTAATATAGGTAATCTATAGCCTAAGAGAATAGAATTAATAGCTATAACTAAACCTAGTATTATTTCTATAACTAGAGATTTAAGTACCTTATATATAAGAGGTACTATAAGAATAGGGGATATAAATAAGACTAGCATATCACATGAGTTGAGTTTGAGTAGAGATTTAGGACTTGATGTTATGGCACCTTTATCAGTGACTGTATCAGGCAGAACTAGGTAGTCAAATGAAATGGATATTCTTATTATAGAGAACTATGATTTACTTATAGGATACTCTTAGCCACTATCTAATAACTAACTATATTATATACTAAAATACTATTTAATATACTATAGATAGTATATAAGATAGTATACTTAATAAAGGATATATAAGGATACTTAGTTTATATACTTAGATAGTTCTTTATAATTAATAAAGTTATTAATCTTATAGTTACCTTTACTAACTATACTAATTATTCTATATATACTTATATATCTCTTACTTAATTAAAGAAGTATATATACTTCTTTGGCCTTAGTTCTCTCTTTACCTACCCTACTATATTCTTAAGTATCCCTAGCTTAAAGGAGTACCCTAATTACTATTAATATCTTTAGATTAGGGTTATAGGTTAGTATTCTCCTAGCTTAACTCATGGGTTTACAGGTTTTAGTGCCATTGTGAGATCCTAGGGTGTGACACTTGACTCATGAGTAAAGGTTTAGGACTTAAACTCATGCTAAGAAGAGTAAGAGTCAGTATTTTTGCTGTATTTTACTATATTTTTAAGCCTCCCCCATATAAAATAGGTGTATTTTTGGTATTATGAGTAGAGTTTTAAAATATTTAGAGCTTGAACTTATAGTATAAGTCCTAAATATTAACTCAAACTTGCCTTATTACTAAAACTCTACTCATTACTTACAAGTAGACTTAACTCATGTGACATGCTAAATAAGACTAACTATAAATATTAAAGCTAGTAAGATAATAGAAAAATAGATAGATAATAAAAAAGAAAAGTAAAGAGTTAAAAAGATATAAGAAAAAAACCTAAGAGAAGAGCTAAGAGAATAACTAAAAGAAGATAATAGATATATATATAAGAAAAAAAAGAATTAGGATAAAAAGTATAGAGGGTAGTTAAAGGTTATTATACTAAGAGTAATTATTATCTAGTTAATTAATCTCCTAGTTCTAGAGCTAAGTAATTAAGCTAAAAAAAGGCCTATATTTATAAATAATACCTTATTTATTAAAAGAAAGCTATTAAGTAAGGTAGCCCTATCCTAGATTATAAATAGAAAGGAAGAAAGAAATAGATAAAATATAAAAGATATCTAAAAGAGTAGGTATATTATAAGATAGTAAGTAAGTTAATAAAGGAGATTAAATAGAACTAATATAAATATAGATATCTATAAAATAGTGGGAAAGACCCTATAAATAAAGTACTATATAGAGATAATAAAGTATAAAGAATAATTTAAAGCCTTAAATACTTAAAAGGCCTTTAAATAATAGTTTTAGGATATCTACTTATAACTAAAGAAGTATCCTAATACTAGAACTATAAAAGAGTAAAAGAAATAGTAGGACTAGGTAATAGAGATTAAAGTAAGAATAGTAGTAAAGAAGAGGGGCATACTAAAAAGAAAGTAATAGATAAAATAGAAATAAATATATTAAATAGTATAGGGTAGTAGAAGTAAGGAAAGGTAGTAAAGATAGTAAAAAGGTTTTATTAGAGTAAAATAGTAGAACTACCTATAGGTAATAAGAAAAAATAATAAATAAGAGAGAAGTGTACAGGAAAGACATGTTAACAGATATATATATATATTTGATATATAGCTAGATATAGCTAGAAATCTCTCTCTTGTTATAATAAAAATAAGGGTAGGTCCTGGCCATGATTAGTCAGATAAATTCAGCTGTTAATGTAATCAACCACCAAACCGCGAAAACCACCAAACCATGAATTTTTTACTTGGCATCCTACAATTTGAAGCTTTTTAACTACTAACACTATTAAATTAAACTAGATACTATATAAATATAAAGCTATTTACTAGGGTAATTTTATATTATATATCTAACAGTCCAGCAGCCACTATAGTATAGTAGAGTATATTAATAAGGTATAAAAGTAGGCTTATTAACCTCCTTATTAAGCTATATATTAAGTTACTAAATATAATAATAACCTTCCTATATAGAGATAAAGAGATTATCCCCTAGAGAAGTATATTTCCTTACCTTCTTCTTTATTTTATACTTATTTTTAGCCTATAGAACCTTAATTTCCTATTAAGGTAGATAAGATTTATATTTATTACTATCTATATAGCCTTTTTAAGATATTAGATATAAGAGACTAGACTACTAGAAAGCTTTCTTTTTTATATACTTTTCTATAAGCTATAAACCTTATAATTAAGCTAGTAAGTATTCTAAGGTATTTAAAAAGTAGATAAGATTAAACCTTTAGTAAGAAGTAGTAGTATTAGTATATAAAGTTAAAAGGTGATTTTTTTAAGAACCTAGTCTTAATTAAGTAGTTTAAGTCTAGTTTCTATAAAGCTATTAGATATATTCCTTAAGAGAAATACTACTTTATATATAGGAGGATATGGGTATAGAAAATCCTCCTTATTAATATAGTTATTTCTAGCTACTATTATCCCCTTAACTAGTTTTCTATATATATATTTAAGTAGCCTAAAAATACTAATATTAAGTAGCTAAAGAAGATAAGATATATATAGAGGTATATAAAGATAGATAATTATATTCTCTTTATAAAAATTATTAAACTCTATAGTTTAATAGCTTAAATAGCTATTAAGAATAAGTAACTATTTTATACTAGTTAAGTATAGTCTTAAAAAAGGTTTATATACCTATTTTAACTATATAAGGCCTATCTTATCTATTATCTAGCTATTCTTACTATTAGTAAGTCTAATCTTAAGGTAAATTAGGCTCTTAATACTATAGAGCCTAGTATTCTTTACCCTTTAAGATAACTACTAGTAGTATAAGAATTCCTTTTAAACCTATATACTTAATAATACTAATCTATTTATAATTTCCCTAGATAATTATATAAGGCCTCTTACTATACTCTATTATAGTAATAACCTTAGAACTAGTATAGAGTCCCATTATAAAGCTAGTTTTATTAAAATTCTAGATATTATCTTTATATATATTATACTCTTAAATAACTATCTATATAGTCTTAAATCACTACTTTAAGACCTTTAGATCTTCCTACTTTATACACTGATAGGTAATTCTTTAATTATATTATATATATAGTTCTATATAATATTTAATAAATTTAGATACCTAGTTAATACTAATAATTTTAGCTGGATCCTATACCTACTTAGAAAGTAAAGTATATACTATTCTATACAAGAACTATAGTTAAATTATAAAGCTATACTAATCTATATTTAATAAGTACTTAATAAGAACTTCTTCTTTAGTATTTATTAATTTATAGCTATTAGTATATATTTTAGAATATAATTAAATACTAGTAAGCTATTTATATAGGGTGCTTTTAGGGATACTAAATATATCCATATATAAGCAGCTTTTAATTTTAATATGACTTTTTTATTCTTATATATAGTAACAGCCATCTGTATATAAGCTTCTTTAGATAAAGGCATTTTATATAGAAATAATAAAGAAAAGATATGTTAATGGGTGTTAAATTAAAAGTTATAGAATGCTAAGCAAAAAATTCACAGTTTAGTGGTTAATTACATTAATTATTAATTATTATATAAGATAAAATATATTATAGTCTGCTACCCAGTTTTTACCCCTTTTATAGCTGTAAAAGAAAACCCTATATAGTATTTATAGCTATAGAAATCCCTACTATATTTCTATGTAAACCTCTAATTACTTTTTTATATAGATCCTTTCCCTTTCTCTCCCCCCTATTATTAGATTTATAAGTATTAATAACTACTATAGGCATTTTCTATCTATAGTTAAATATATAATACCTATTAAGTAAGTTCTTTTAGTTATTCTACCTATATAATTACTTATAATAATTAGTTAGATAAATTTAGTATTTAGTTAATTCTTAATTATTATATAAGATAAAATATATTACTACCTACTCCCCTACCAGCTCCCCTACTATATTAAAAAAAGTAATTAATCTTAACTAGATATTAAACTATAAAGCTTTTATAAAATATTTATTTAAGGTTATTAATATTAAGTATTTATTTTCTTTTCTTTTATAGGGTAGCTTAGTCTATTAGCTCTCTTCTATAGTACTAGTGCTATATTTTACCTACTTTAAAGCAGTGCTCTAAGTAACCCTATATATATATAAAGTTAGCTACAACAGGAATAACAGGTCTACTACTACTACTACTACTACTACTACTACTAGGAGGAGGGGTGTCGCACAGCAATTGTGTGGGCGGGTGGCCGCCAAGCAATTACACGGCTACCCAACTGAGTCCTGCCTAATACTGCTAGGTCCACCTGATACGTCACCTAAGATGGGGAGTGTTCACCTAGAGGTGTAGGATGTTTAAGGACTGCCCAAAACACCTTAAGCTCAAGTATCTACCTATATTATCTTCATCTGTTCATGGTAATTATCCTACTTAGACTTGGGCATACCAGGATTCTCCCCCACCCAGCCACGTCTTCCTATCACACTCGGCTCGATTTCATTGCATTGATCACGAATATTACAGACTAAAAAGTTACAGGAACGAGAAGACTCAACAAGTAAGAAATTATGCTATATCAATCAGGGGTTTACCGAATGTCGAATTATTTGAAACTGACTGCACTGAAGCGCCGGCATACATCTAGACCTGTGTCCAACGTGCCCTCTCATGATTTATAGATACATGGTATCTACCCACCCCCTACGAGAAAGCTTATCTATATTTGTTGGGAAATGAAACGGGAGCTTTGGAAGATGGGCCACTGATGATTCATTGGTGGTTTGCAGTCTTATTTCAATGCCCCAGTTAAATAACAATAAACTTGCAATACCTTTCACCTGCCTGTCATTCCGAGGAAAATGTCACGCAGTGCGGATATCCCATCCCAGTCTGAAACCCCGAGAAGATTCTTAGCTCAGCCCTTCGAAACTTCCTCATGGAACTCCAACAAAGGATACCAACGAATGCCAAATTCAACGGACACTGAGTTATTAAACGAGGCGGCCGAACCAGAAAGCAATTCACCATCGGGCCTACATGCAAGAGCAGGGACTGTGTCGCATCGTCTCTCCCATGACTCAAGCCTATCTAAACCTTGTGAGGGCAATGTGAGCTGCAGTTACTCTAAGTCTCTCGGTGACCATCAGCCGCACCCTATTTCTAAATGGCGAGTTAGGAGGCCTCTCCCGGAGCCAATAGAGACCACGAAAACGAACAAACGACGAGTTGAATTAGAGCCAAGGCTATCCTTAGGCGACAATGACAGGCTGCAGATTGGCCCAAGGAAATTTGAGCCCCAGCTCATAGAAACAAACACGCGCTCGTTTCGCAAAGGAGAACCCTCACGCAACCTTGACCACGATAGCATATCAAATATTCTCTCAGAGCACTCAAACCAAGTAAATACCCATCAATGTGCAGGCCAGCCAACACGCGCTGCTGTCCATGCGGTCCCTGAATCCAAGTTTTCATACACAAATCTTTTACGACGCCAGGAGACAAGGAGGCATTCATATCGGGTTCCAGATCTTCCCGCAATTCCTTCGAACAGTAGCGAAGTTTCCGATGGCTCTGGGCCACCGTCTCTGTCCACCTCCCCGTCTGCTTCATCTGGTGCATCCCCGAAACCTTCAAAAGTAACGGACCGGCGTCGAGAGAGTTGTGATGAAAAGGTATCAGGCTATCTACTTTCACTTGCTGCACGTTCTGCAGAAAAGCAGTTGAAAGAACAGGCACTGGCTGCTTTCCCTAACGAACAAGTTTACCAACCCGTTGACCACTTCGCTATTGATAGAGAAGATGAGTCCTCAAATGAAGGAGAATCGCCAGGTTGTACAGCTAACCAAACCTCTCACCGACGGGCATCTTCTGTGGATCTCTCTTGGGAACTCGAATACATGCGCCAGCATAAAGAGGAAGCGGTGATGAGGAATCGAGCCGTGGTCGAATCTCAGGAATCACAATTCTCTTGCACTGCCATGAGAGCTCACCCCGATTTTCACTGTGCCGAATACCCCGAAGGTTTCCACAAAGAGTCAGCAAGGACTAGGCACGGTGCAAGTCCACCGATGCTGGGTAATGACCTTATTTTCCCACAAAGTCTGTCTCCAGAAACAACTTTATGTGAAAGTGCCACTGGAATTTCCCGTCTCCAAGATAAATACCAGAAATATTGCGGCGGTCTCTGGTCTGCGGATCTTCGCCAAGATTCTAAACGTGGGGGGGGTGGCCTTTGGATGGGAACATGCGGCAAAGTCGAGCTCAATCATAAATCGCAAGACAAATTGCTTCCTGGAGTTGTGACCCCAATCCACTATTTCAATGAAGAATCTCGCATGTGCTTGGATGGCATTAACACAACAGCAAAGCATCTGGACCAACAAACTTCTACCCCTTTAAACCAAGACGCTGGCTTTGATTATAGCATCCCACATGATTCCGGTAAAGAGTTCCATGATGGGGTTGTGACCCAGATCTACAACTACCTTTCATTAGGATACCCGTGCGTCGCTCGTTATTATGACTCTGAACTCAGCAAGATTTCGGGTATCTCAGTAGAAGAACTCAGGCGTGATGATTTAAACACAGATGCTAGGGGTTATTTTGGAGTTACCGAAAACACTAAAGCTAATGGACGTACATGCATGCGTTGGGCGGCTTTGCGTTTATATATACACGAGTGGATCAAGCAACAACCAAGAATGATGGAGAACGACAGCAACTGTGAAGCCTGGGGTGTTCGTGAGCGAAGGGGAAGCTGGGCAGTGTGAAGTAATCCTTTCCTTCTACAATGTCTTCTATGCTGCGGAGTCTCTGAAGAGCCACATTGTCTCCATCACTCACCTATCTGTATCGCCCTTGCCACACCAAGCGATAGTTAGAGAAACTGTTCAACAACACGAAGGGTACCTGGTATCTTGAGGAATTTAGACTGTGCCTGCCCAGCCCATTTTACATCTGTTGCATGCCTACTGGATTCTGCCTTGCTATTGGAAGACTAGGAAGGCACTAAGGATCGCCCATTAGGACAAAATGGGAAATTGAATAATAATGATTTAAATGCACATCGATCAATAGCCAGCTATAATGAATGGGTAAATTCCTAATAGACCTAACGTAACCCCAACCCTCTCCCCGAACTGCCGCTGCTACCACAAATTTAATTAAACAAATCCTTAGGAGAGGCTAGAAGGCTCATTTCCTTGGGTGTTCTTTTGCTCCTTGGCATCTTCAGCAGCAGCAGACCTGCTTAACAGACTTTCCCGGTGGGCTCTTTCATGCACCACTCCAGGGAAAATCTTTTGCTCCGGTAAATCGTCTGGCGTCCCAGTTGTTGGCACAGACCCAGCCCTGGACTCATTAGTTATAGAGGTTAAAAGGCGGGAATCCTGAATTGCGGGTTCATCAACGCAAGTTTTAAAGGCCGGGTTTTGAGCTTCACGTTGAAATTGTGAAGAGCTGTTAGTGGGACTTTGCTGGGGAAGAGATAGTTCCGTAGTTCCATTAGTGAAGGCTAAAACAGACACCCAAGAGATCAGCTCATAATAACAATTGCAGAAAACTAGAAAACGTACAATGGCTTGCTTGATTCGAAGTCGGTTTAGTTGGCGGTATATTGGAGCTGGTTCTATCTGCACGCATAGAGTATCGTTCGATCCTTGACGCGGACGAACAAAATCAGTTATCAGCTAGCACAGCTCATGTGCAATTGGTC
Source organism: Aspergillus wentii DTO 134E9 (assembly GCF_001890725.1). Taxonomy (NCBI): domain Eukaryota; kingdom Fungi; phylum Ascomycota; class Eurotiomycetes; order Eurotiales; family Aspergillaceae; genus Aspergillus; species Aspergillus wentii. The sequence goes on along the minus strand of NW_024467841.1, from coordinate 928,757 downwards.
TTTCCGGAGTAGAGGAACATGGCCCATAGACCAACATACAAAAAGAAGAAAAAGTAAAGACGGAGCACTTACAGAGATAGTTCTCCAAGCAGAGTTTCATGTCTGAATGCCTTTCGAATATCCGGGACATTGCTCTTGGCCACATTATTTCCAGTAACTCCTGGCCAGCAGCAGTCTGTTCCCAGCCATCTCTCCTTAAGTGAGAGTTCAAAACCACTTTGCATAACAGAATGCTTAGCAAGCTCACACATATCCACTGCGCTAAACTTGTAGATTTGCGCCGCGACTGAATATTCTTCAATTAATGGCTCTTTGGTGAAAGCGAATTGTAGAGGATCATCAGTTGACAAAGATACATTCAAGCCTCGTTTGAAGAAGCTTGCGCATGGATTTTTGTCGTATGTAAGGAAGAGCGCGTTGTTGCTGAGTGGCGACATCGCAATGCCGATTTGGTCGAGATAATATAGATACTGCAGCAACGGAACTTTCCGCAACAATATCCCATGACTGATACTATGACAGCAAAGGAAGCCCACTGCGAGATGATCTGGGTCTCCTGCTTCGCCGCAATGCGGTCTTAGAACGAATGTATTGAAACCTCGTTGCTTTCGCCAATTGTTGAGAGACGCGATGTTGGCAAACATGAAATAGATCCAGTGGCTATAAGGGGGGTTTTGTTTCGTGTCCCATTCTCTTGGGATTGGGTACTTTCTATAGAGTCGGCGCTCTGCTTTGCTTTCATCATCGACACTATCAAATCCAACCACACGCTCCAGGAAGATATGAAGTTTCGGATGACTGCGAGGATCTTTCGTCACTTCGAACAGCGGTTGGAAGACGTTCGTTATCACCTGCTCGAAATTCTCCATCATGCCGCTTGATTTGTATACATCATAGAGACGAGGTACCTGGATGAGCCAACGGACGTTAGGGGAAAACAGTTTATTATCTACCACCCAAGCTGCAAGCTTGTCCCACTCCTGAATTGATCTTCCGTAGATCGAGATACGCCACTCTACCATTTGGTATTTGCTGGATTCCAAATCAGAGATAACCTCTTTGGTTATCTCCGCCAGGTAGCGCCCTTTGATATAATTGTCTGTTTTCAGAAAAATCTCGCGTAGCCGAGACTCCCCGACCGGATTATATTTTAGGTTGAATTTGTCAAAACGGTGGAAGGAATCGGTGTGTGCCTGCGATGTGGTCAGTATTCAAACTTTGATAAGATGCTGTAATGTTCATACATGCATATCAAGGGTATCGATACTTAGGTCATAAGCAGTCAGATTGATGCTTTCAAAGACCTCCTTCAATGTCAAATGCTTCCCATCTCTGAACAGAACAACTTCATCAGGGGACTTTTTCATCTTGCTCTTGATAAATCGAAGAAGATGTTTTTGATTCATGCATGCTGAATGATGAACATGCGTGTCCACTTTCCGAACATTATAAAAATCCCTATGAGGTACTTTCTTGCTATCGGCTACCTCCTGGTATTCATTTAGTAAAGAGTAAAGCTGAAACTTGCCCTCTAGATAAGAAAGACGCTTGAAAGCAAAGCTTTTCGCGGGCCCATCAATCGAAACATCTATAACCGCATCGAGATCCATATAAAAGTCTCGTAAAGAGGGTATTTGGACGATTGGTTCATGTGACTCCGCGCAATTTCCTGGTTTGTAGACCTGGTAAACACTATTGTGATCCAGTTTAAAAACTAGATCTGACTCTCCGGGGAGAGGCATGAATTCGGCCATGTCGAAATCTTCGCCAATGTCCTGGCCCATTTTCCTTCTTTTCTGCCCGCGACTGGAAGAATCACTGGATTTCCCGACGTCCTTGTCATCATCCCAGGCTGGCTCTGGCGGAGGGGGGTAAACCTTCCACCCACGATCGTCCTTGGGGTTATCTCCAGGGCCCTGTAACGATAGACGTATGTATTTTGATCGCCGTTCAAGTAGCCCCTGTATTTTGCGGTAAATCACGTTCAACTCTGAAGTGACTGTATCACTGTCTGCTGTGAAATTCATCCCGCTCTGGGATGTCCCTAACCCGGTAAATGTTGTTTTCGTGCCTTCTTCAGTTGACAGTTGTGGAGCTTGGTCATGAAGAACTCTAGTCTGCATTGAATCATTTCTAGCAGACCGATTAGAGGTAGCGAAACGTCCTTCATCTCTGTGATTGGGGGGAGTGCTATCTTCATTTATGGCTGAATACTGTTCCAAAGAAAGCGGCGAGGTGGATAATGGGGTGTCATCATTACCAGCTAGGGAAGTCTGGTTCCCATAAATTTTTTTGTTGATAGTGTACGTATTGTCCGGCGCATCTTGCGCTGGAGAATTTGCAGTAAAGCGATGCGAAACCATGGGGCTTTGGGAAGCTTCAGTATCGGTATCTCGTGCCACCAGTTGCCGGTGCTGATAGAATAGCTTCGCTTCCGCTTGACTCATGGACTTTTCGTATGCATAATCGTAGGTCGGAGTTTTATGCTGTCTATCTCTGGGCAGGATTTCTCCTGACGGATTTGTGGTTGAGACCGTTTCGGTAATTCCAGAGTCAATACGATCCACTTCATCATCGGTGGGAGTCATGGTCTCAGTGGAACTTGTCTGGTGGTGAGTTTGCAGGAAAGGATCATTTCCAAAAGAGTCGTGAGCTGTCTTGGTATTGGAATTTTGACTGGGGAGGCAGCTGGTATGATGAGACTCCATGTCGCAGTCAAAGCAAGATGCTACTGCGCAGCTGCAGAATAATAGTCATCTGAAAATGATATTCCAAAAATATCTTACTGTGTTGGGTGGGGGTCTTGTGATTCTTGTTGGGCATACTATTTGGATATTATTTAGTGAAATATAGTGGATGAAATATTAAATTAAGCAGTTATTTGATTTTACATAACATCCCTAGGTACCTCCCCTTTAGGTTAGAGTACTTTTCAACAATGCATGGCTGAGCTGACTAAGTAAACAGTGCTGACTAATACCAACGCGGCCCAAGTGACGTACTAGTACTCTACAAACAAAGCCACATTTCTATATCTACTGGCAGGCAGAAAGACCAACCCCCTCTTCCTGTCACCACCATACATTTCTTTAGACTTCTATATCATCTTACTCTCCTATGCAACACTTCTTAATTACTTTTTACCTCTGCTTTTTCTACCACCCCAAGTGATTTTTTATTAAAGCTATTCAAGGTAAGCTAGTATTGGCCCTTTCTATAGGTATAACCCCTATATACTGCTGGGGCATATTTCTTATTTATATTAAGACATGTCCCTAACCACTGATGCTAGTGTGTTAGTGCTTTGTGCATTGGAAGTACTTCTCTAAAATTGGAGGTACTTTTCTAAAAATCCTTAAATCGAGATTACTCGTTGGCAATATATTTGCTCTTCAAGACCAGCTTCTAGTCATGGCGTCCCTCAATCTCTCGTCCAATGGCCCCTCTATAACGAAGAGCTACCAAACTGTGGTAAATGCTTCCATTCCAGCTAGCTCGCCAACTTTCGGCCAATGGGCTGTTTTCTCTGTTTCCACGCCCCTCGTGAATGTGTTCCAGCAAGATACTGGCAACAAAGAAAGTGTCCTCAAGGTTCAAAGTACTGGAGGTTAGCTTCTCCCCCCCCTCGCAACCCCGCCTCTTCCTTCCTGGCCTTTTTTACGTTTCTTCAAACACAATTAGTAAAATCACAAACTGATTGACAGCATCAAGAGGGCGAATTAACGGACTTGATTGAGGAATTCTCTGAGGGCAAAGTGCAATTTGCTTATGTCAAGGTTACCGATCCAAATACGCAATTACCCAAGAACGTCCTCATTGCATGGTGCGGGGATGGTGTACCCGAAAGAACCAAAGGGTATTTTACCAGTCACTTGTCTGCCGTGTCAAAACTTTTACATGTTAGGTGCCCCTTTTAATGTCCATACGAGAGACAACAAACCCATGCTAACTACTTCAGGGTTATCATGTGCAAGTTACCGCTCGCTCAGATGGGGATTTGACTTCCGAAGGTATCATACAGAAAGTTGCCGATTCATCCGGTGCAAAATATTCATCAGGAATCGAAGCTCCTCCAATTTCTACTACATCTAAGCCTTCGATTGCCAGCAAGCCCGTCTTTACACCGACCCGAAATGGCGGTGTTGGCATTAATCCCGTGGCAGCCATATCGAGGTCGGGGCCCTCCCATCAGAATAGCATGGTTGATGATGATGGTTGGGGTCCTGATGCACCGCCAGTCACTAGGACGCAGCTTGAAAAAGTCCAGCCAGCCTATAAGCCTACCAGAGTGAACATACATGACTTGAAGTCTCAACACAATCCCACGTCAACGGAGAAACATGGCGATGCTACTGAAACCCATGAAGGCATTGTCAAGGGTGGCTACCAACCCGTAGGGAAGGTGGATATTGCTGCTATAAGGAGACAAGCACGTGAGGCGGGTGATCTCAAGGATGACCGCCCGGGGCCTGTAAAAGGCGCTTATGAGCCAGTTGGTAAAGTTGATATTGCTGCGATTCGCTCCAAAGCCCAGAGGTCAAGTGATAGTCCAGGACCTGCCCATGTCAATTCTGGAGCAGTGGCTAAACCCCAGGCGATTGATGACTTCACAACGTTGCCTGACCAAGCTACGATTTCCAGTCCAACAGGGCGCTTATCAAGCTTGCCAAAACCAAAAGTCTCTAACAAATTTGGCACTGCGCCGTCATTCACGGGGACCAAGCCCCCTCTTCCAAGTGACTTTGCTGCTTCAAAACCGACGCCTGCTGGCTCTCAGATTGGGAGTGCAAGCAGGAATTTTGCTGTCCAAGGAGGCAAGACTCCCGCGCAGCTATGGGGGGAAAAGAAAGCCAAAGAACGTGAACTGGGTGGTGGTCAAATCCCATCAACACCCGCAGGAACGGAGATACCCATTCGGGGCCAACATAGCGGCAAGGGTGACTGGAAGAGCTCGTACACAGGTAAAACCTGGGCTCCTGTCCAAACCACGCACACTGGCAAGTCTACTGGAAGCAATTTCTCACAGCAAGCTGCAGACATTTCAGCAGACGAGGAAAATGCAGAGTCTCGAATCCCCAAGAAGAGTATCAATGCCGTGCGGGACCAGTTTGCGCATGATTCTCCCAAGGAAACATCCAGCCCAGAAAAGAACCCCGAGACGTCCAGTGGTGACACTGGGCGTAGCGTTCCTCTGCCCGGCCTACCAAACGCATCTATGGGCCCAGAAATCGAGCAGGATTCTGAACCTCAGCGAGCTATTCCTAGCCCACCTAATGATCCTCGCTCACCTACTCCCCCAATCCCATCCCCTGTTCGCGAATCTTCTCCCATACGTGTTGCTATCCCAGTCGGCCGGGGAGTCGCGGATTCTTATGATGAACAATCGTCACCTGCCACGTTGCCCATTGAAAATGCCCAACAACTAGCCCCGAGCGATACGGGCTTCGAGGACATCTCTCATGATAACCTGGGCCGCGCAACAGCTGAATCTACCGCTACTGGTAACCAGCTGAGTGGCGGTATTCGTGCCATTGTGCAGTATGATTATGAGAAAGCGGAAGACAATGAAATTGAACTAAGTGAAGGAGAATATGTAACCGACATTGAAATGGTGGATAAGGATTGGTGGCTGGGCGTCAACTTTAAGGGCGAGCGGGGTCTCTTCCCCAGTAATTATGTTGAACTTGTGGGAAGTGATGAACAAATCCAGCTGCCATCGGACCCCCATGCACATGAAGAAGCAGATGCCCGGGTGCCTCCGAATGATTCCCCTGTGCCTCTCGTCTCCAAGCCGGATAATGGGTCTGTTGCAATGGCCCTTTACGACTATGAAGCTGCTGAGGACAATGAACTCAGCTTCCCCGAAGGTGCCGAAATTCTTAACATTGTAAGTTGATGCTTTCTATATAAAATGAAAGCCAGACTAACAGCATGCCCTAGGAATTCCCTGATGACGATTGGTGGTTTGGTGAATACAGTGGCAAAAAAGGTCTTTTCCCTGCGAATTACGTACAACTTAGCAGGTAAAAGTTTTTACCTGCCTTCTCTTGGTGGCTTTTCGTCATTCAAACATTCAGCTGGATGAAGGATAATAGGTCTTTGGGCATGTCTTGTAGGCCTCTTTCTACGCTCCTTTCTCTTGCACAATCCCTCCCACTTCAAACATCTGTTTTCTTTTGATTATACAGATATTACATCTCACAAGTGCCTCTGTATATACCTCATTTGGGTTCTTTGAAATGTGCTTGATGTAATGCTTGCGTTCAAGGTGAATTTAAATGCTATGGTCCCATTCCTGAAATTTCTAGCAAGGTTACTTTTCTTCGCCTGATTACAGGCTTGAGTCTTCTATTGTGTTCTTGATCTTGTCTCTGGTGTCAATAAACATACTACTTTTTACGGCCCTATCATCAAGTACGGGCAAGTATGATGCTTCATTGATAAACTTGAATTAAATTGAGCTATGATGTAATAAACATTTTCACATTTTCATATATATCCTCTCAGATATGCTTCACACAACCTTTCAACCCTTCCAATACCCGAGCTGCTTAATGTATCAGTGATCAACCTATTCTGTATACTTGAATGAGGCCCTTATAGTCTATTTACAAGGGTGTGTGAGGGCCACTTCAGTGGCCTGCGCAGACTGGTGGCAGAAAGGGGCGGTGAAGATATCAGGCCAATCAGGGCGAGTCTCAATGTAAAATTCAGACGGATGGGAGCTGGTAACGTAATCGAACAACGAACTGCTGGTGGTTGACCGCCGCCACCACTGAAAGGCGTGTATTAATAATGAATTCATTAAAATTAAAGCTTTTTAATACTATATAAATAAAATATATATAGTTCTACTAGGTATTTAATCTAGCTAGATATTTTAAATAATTATAGCCTTCTTTACTGTAGTAACTATAGTATAGTAGCTAGTATATTAAATATACTTATTAAGATAATTTAACTCTTCTCTTTCTTAAGCTAAATTACTCTAGTATATATTTTTCTAAACTTCAAACTATAGATAACCTTTATAGTTAAAGCTATCCCTATTTAAAAGCTAGTTTTATCTATATTATATATATCTTATTTAAGAATACTATATAAAAATATAGTATTTTAAACTAATTTAAAGTCTTTAGATCTTTATATTTTATATATTAATAGTTATATCTTCTTATATATTTTAACTTTAATCTAGCTTTATAGGAGTAGATAAATTAGTTACCCTATTTCTTATTAATAAATATATTTTTAGCTTAGATAGCTTTAATTTTATAGTAAGAGGAAGCTTAATAAGGTAGTACACTTTAATAATAGTAAGGGGATAGTGTCACACCCTGGGATCTCACAATGGTACCGAACCTATAAACTGGTGAGTCAAGTCAGGGAAATACTAACCTATGACCCTAATCTAAGGATATTAACAGTAGTGTGTCACACGAGTCAAGTCTACTCATAAGTAATGAGTAGATTTCGAGTAATGAGGCAAGTTCAAGTTGAGATTTAGGACTTATACTATGAGTTCAAGCTCTAAATATTTTAAAACTCTACTCATAATACTAAAAATACACCTATTTTATATAGAGGAGGCTTAAAAATATAGTAAAATACAGTAAAAATACTGACTCTTACTCTACTCTTACTCTTCTTAGTATGAGTTTAAGTCCTAAATCAATACTTAACTCGCGAGTCGAGTCCTAAATCCCTACTCAAACTCAACTCGTGTGACACACTGATTAACAGTAACTAGAGTGTTCCTATAAACTAAGGTGCTTAAGAACATAGTAAGGTAGTTAAAGGGAGAAGTAAGGCTAAGAAGTATATATACTCCTTAATTAAGTAATAGATATATAAATAAGTAGGTAGAATAGTTAGGGTTAGTAATTAAAAGGTAACTATAGAATAATAACTTATATTAATTATAAAGAACTATTTAAGTATATAAAATAAGTGTCCTTATATATCCTTTATTATTTATAGTATATGAGATAGTATACTAAATAGTATACTTACTAAGATATAGTACTATATACTATGTTATATAAGTATATGCGTAATAGTAGCTATAAAGAGCATTATTATAGTAAATTATAATTCTTTATAATAAGAATATCCATTTCCTTTTGACCACCTAATTCTGCCTGGTATGGTCACTGATAAGGGTGCCGTAACAGATAGCTTTAAAAGTCTATATTAAGAATCCTTTACTTTAAAACTAATTTATCTATATTAGAAAGCTTCCTTAGATTAGCCTCTAAAATATTACAGGATTTAGCCCCTCTTAAGTAGCCTTTAAAAGGTACTTATCTTAATATTAAGAGTATTAGTATATACCTATTTTAAAGAGAATTAGCCCTTATTAAAAGCCTTAATAGCAAGCCTTAATCTCTTATATCTAGATAGAGCTTCTATACTGAAAATAGTGCTTTAAAAGCTTTGATTTTAATGGGATTATTGAATCTCATGTATTTTAGAGGTGGCGGTGGTCAACCGCTGGCGGCTTGTTATCCTGCCAGTTCATTATCTAATTACACTAATGTAAACGGACAGCGAGCTGCACATGATAGTGAGCTGCGCGGCACTGTATTTTACATTCAAGTACTTTTTTTAAGGTTGAATATCCTGATAACAAATAGCTATAGGACCTATATTTTTAATAATAGAACTTATATAATAGTATATATCTATATTTATTAAGGAAGAAGACTTCTAGATAGTTTAATACACAAATTTCAGGAACTAGGTTACTTATAGGTATATAATATCATATTTTCTATATTTTAAGCTAGATAAATGATAAAAAATAGTATAAAAGTGTTAAAAAGCCTTATAATATAGTATTAGATATAATATAACAGGTTTTACTCTATTATAATTAATAGTTGTTGAGATCTAAAGGACTTGAAACTAAGGATTTTCTATGGGAAGCTGAGCTGTACAGCTCAGTGTCTGATTATGTGAACTAGTACCTAGTTAATGTAATCAGACACCAAGCTATGCATGACACTAAGCTGTGTAGTCACCACCGCTGCTGCCCCTAAGTTATTATAGCTATATTTTAAAGCCTTTTTTCAGTATATATTTAATATAGAGCCTCTATCTTAGGAGGAGTAAATAAAATTAGTAGTTAAAGCTAGTGTGTCACACGAGTTGAGTTTACTCATGAGTAATGAGTAGAGTTCGAGTAATGAGGCGAGTTTGAGTTGAGATTCAGGACTTGTAATATGAGTTAAGTTAAGATTTAGGACTCATTCTATAAGTTTAAGCTCTAAATATTTTAAAACTCTACTTATAATACCAAAAATACACCTATTTTATATGGGGGAGGCTTGAAAATATAGTAAAATACAGTAAAAATACTAACTCTTACTCTACTCTTACTCTTCTTAGCATGAGTTCAAGTCCTAAACCCTAACTCTACTCATGAGTTTAAGTCCTACCTTCTAACTTGACTCACGAGTTGAGTCCTAAATCTCTACTCAAACTCGACTTGTGTGACACGCTAGTTAAAGCTTTTTATTAAGGCTAATTTAACTTAAAAACTATCTATATAACTATATATAATATACCTTTAAAAACCTTTATAATATAGCTTAATAGAGTTATTCCTTATACTAGAATAACTATAAATTCTTAAAAACTATTAAATCTTAAAGAAGGGATATTAAAGTAATAGATTCTAGATATAGACTAGTATAGTCTATTACTCTAGATTATTTATATATAGTATTTAGTAATTCTTTTTTACCTTATAAAATTAAAGCTATTATAATAGCTATAGGCTAGTATTAATAAGAAATAAGTAATATAATTTATATAATACTATCTAGAAATCTAGTTAAAATATAGCTCTAAATATAACTACTAATATATAAAATATTAGGATCCTAAGTTAATCTAAAGATAGTTTAAGCTAGTTTAAAATATTATATAGAAATATAGTATTCTTAAATAAGATATTTATAATATAGATAAGAAAAGGTTCTTGATAGATATTACCTTTATAGCTAAGATTATCTATAGATTAAAGATATAAAGATCTTAAGTAAAGCTTTTGTAATCTAGTAATTAAGAGTAGGTAATAGTAATTATTATAATAAATACTATAAATACTATTCTACTACTATATTTTATTATAGTAAAGGTTAAATACTAATCTTATTAGTATAGAGAGATCCTAGGGAATTAAACTATTAATACTAGTAATAATAGGTAGATAAATAATAATATAAGTCTTAAATAGCTTTAAAAACTATAGGCTAGTATCACCTTTTAATCCTTAATAACTATAGTAGTCATATTACTACTAAATTTAACTAATTTTATATAGGAAGGAAGATTATTCCTCTATATATACCCTCTTATTTATCTTATTTTCTCTAACTACTAGATATAGCCTATTTTAGGCTATTAAAGAAGCTATATAGCTAATAAATTTAGGAAGCTATTTAGTATAGTATAGACTATAATAAAAGTAATTTTCTAATAATATATAGGAAAGTATATTACTAGGCCTTCTTAATATTAAATATAGCTTTAGGATTTATAGTAATCAGTCTTATTCCTTTAAAAATAGAGAGAGTACTATTAAAGCTTTATATTAAGCTAAAAATACCTACCTTACCCTTAATATTAAATAGTAACTAATCCTTTTACCTTAGCTATACTAATCTATACTAACTAAATTAATAGAAAAAGTAGCTTAAAGAGCTATAAACCTAGTTACTATCCTCTATTATAGTAGAAGCAGTACTTAAAAAGGTAATAAAGGGGGTAAAGGTTATTATATATAATATAATCCTACTTTAATAAGAAATTTATTAGCTATAGGCTTTAAAAATATATTAAAAGAAGAGAAAAGAGACCTTATAATACTATACTTAGAATAGAGGAAGTTTAATAGGCCTTTAAGCTACTTAAAAAATAGTAAAGAGAGAGAGAGAAGTAGAACTAGGTCTATTATTAGGACTAAAGCTATAGCATGCTACATACTATAGTAATTATAACTAAGAAGGTTATAACTAGCTAAAATACCCTATTAAATAGTTATTCTTTTATTTCTTAATATATTACATTTATATAGGTGTAAAAAGCTTTAAAAATAAGACTGCATTTTATTAGAATCATGGGTGTGGAGTTAGCTGCAGCCCACCACGCAGCTCAGTGTCCTGCGCAGCTTGGTGTCCGGTTACATTACATAATCTAGATTATGTGAGCTCCTCAGATATCACGTGAAAATGCTTTCATCGTGGGACAGTGGAAAAGTGCCCGGATAAATAAGGTACAAGAAAAGCCTATGTACTCCGTATGCTCCGCTCTGCGGTGTATCCCATCTGCAATTCCTCTTTACACACGCCGATGACAAGAAGAATTTAGTTCCTATCATTCTTTCTTCAAATTCTATTTGCCTCCATCTACTCCCAAAGCACCACCAACAGCCAGTGCATTCTCTTCTTTAATTCTTCTGATAACTATTCCTTTTTCATGGCCTAACAGAACCTTGAGCTTCTACCCATAAGCAAAAGAGAAAATTCATTATACACAACATGGCATCTCTTGGTGAAGATCTGCTTGTTACTGTTAACAAGCTACAGGATCTGGTCTTCAATACAATTGGAAATGACTCTCTGGATTTGCCGCAGATTGTGAGTTCTGCCCTTCAAAATACATTTCCTCTTGCTGTTTGGAGCAAAGTTCAATTCTAATTTATTTGCCAGGTTGTGGTAGGATCTCAGTCATCTGGGAAGTCATCTGTGTTGGAAAACATTGTTGGTAGAGATTTTCTACCAAGAGGAAGTGGCATAGTCACCAGGCGCCCATTGATCTTGCAGCTTATAAACATTCCTAGCGAACGCCACGACAGGCCTGAAAGTGATGAGATCCATGTACCTCACACGGCTGCCAGTGTAGCCGGTCAACACGAATGGGCCGAATTTCATCATCTGCCTGGTCGGAAGTTTGACGATTTTGCTTTGGTCAAACAAGAAATTGAAGCAGAGACCGCGCGAATAGCTGGGAGCAACAAGGGAATTAACAGACAGCCCATTAATTTGAAGATCTTTTCCCCTCATGTGCTTAACCTCACCATGGTTGACCTACCAGGTCTAACCAAGGTGCCTATTGGAGACCAACCCTCTGATATCGAGAAGCAGACCCGGATGTTGATTCTGGAGTATATTGCAAAGCCAAACAGCATCATCCTTGCCGTATCCCCGGCCAACGTTGATCTTGTCAACTCGGAGGCGCTAAAGCTCGCCCGTCAAGTGGACCCTATGGGTAGACGAACAATTGGTGTTTTAACAAAATTGGATCTTATGGATCATGGCACCAATGCTATGGATATTCTATCTGGTCGTGTCTATCCTTTGAAGCTTGGGTTTATCGGTGTTGTCAACAGATCTCAACAAGATATCCAGTCTGGCAAGTCATTATCTACTGCGCTACAAGGGGAAGCTGAATTCTTTCGACACCACCCTGCTTATCGAAATATGGCAAACCGATGTGGAACTCATTTTCTTGCGAAAACTCTGAATACTACTCTAATGGCACATATTAGAGACCGGTTGCCGGACATTAAAGCCCGCTTGAACACCCTGATGGGCCAGACGCAACAAGAGCTCGCCAGCTATGGAAACAAGCAGTTCAGCGGGAAGGAACACCGGGGGTCACTGATACTGCAATTGATGACTCGTTTTGCGTCGTCTTTCATTTCTTCGATAGATGGAACGTCGTCTGAAATATCGACCAAGGAGCTCTGTGGTGGTGCTCGGATATATTATATTTTCAACTCCGTGTTCGGAAACTCTCTTGAAACAATCGATCCTACGCATAATCTGTCAGTGTCTGACATTAGGACCGCAATCCGAAACTCCACAGGGCCGCGTCCCAGCCTCTTTGTTCCTGAGCTTGCTTTTGACTTGCTTGTCAAGCCTCAAATCAAAATGCTAGAATCTCCCAGTCAGAGATGCGTTGAACTAGTTTATGAGGAACTCATTAAGATATGTCATACGTGTGGCTCACAGGAACTCCTAAGGTTTCCCCGGCTTCAGGCGAAACTGATTGAGGTGGTTTCTGACCTCCTCCGCGAACGTCTAGGGCCTTGCTCAGGATATGTGGAATCACTAATTTCTATCCAAAGAGCCTATATTAACACAAACCACCCAAACTTTCTGGGTGCTGCAGCTGCAATGTCTTCGATCATCCAAAACAAGCAAGAACAGGACAGAAAGGCGGCATTGGCCGACGATAGGAAAAAGCGAGAGAAACGCCGACTCAAGGAGCTCAATGGTGCCAATGGAACTGCTTCTGGTACACCGGATGATGAAGAGGAGCAGTACCCTGAGGCAAAGACACAAAATATCCATATCAGGGGTCAATCAGCAAAAGGCTCCCGGAGCATGTCTCCCCATATAGGCAAGGTTGCAGAGAACGGTATCACAGCCACGCTTAATGGTGCAAATCCGAACTCCCATGCTGTTTTTGGGGCTTCTAATACCGCCCGTGATTCTTTTCTCAACTATTTTTTTGGGAAGGACGGTGTACAAAATTCTGCTTCGCTTTCCCAGCCACCAAACCAGACCAAACAAGTCAACTACCCTGGCGAATCTGGCATTAGCCAAGGTATCCGTCGAACAGAGGTTCGCTCCCCTACCATGCCATCTGAGGATTATACAGTCTCATCGGAATATGGTAGCGAGCTGCATCAATTTGTAGGTTTCATATTTTCTTTATTCCATATGTAAGGTTAACCAAAGCTGACTTGTTTTCAGTCGATTGATAATCCGGAGCCCGCACTCAGCGACCGGGAAATGTTAGAGACAGAGTTGATTCGCCGGCTAATTTCCTCTTATTTTAATATCGTCAGGGAAACAATTGCTGACCAAGTACCTAAAGCCATCATGCATCTTCTTGTCAACCACAGTAAAGATGTTGTGCAGAATAGGCTTGTCAGTGAACTCTATAAGGAGGATCTTTTTGCCGAGCTCCTCTATGAAGATGACGGCATCAAGGCAGAAAGAGAAAAGTGCGAAAGACTTCTAGAGACTTACAAAGAAGCAGCGAAGATTGTTGGTGAAGTCTTGTAGTGGGGCACTTGGTGGGTTCGAGAAATCCTGATGGCGAAATATGGTGTTATTTATATGGCACAGGACATGCGGACTGAGACTTAGCTCTTTCTGCACCTATACACATTGACGGTACTGATGGTTAGGGTAACATGGTAATTGATTAATGCAGCTGTTGTGGTTTAGTCCCTGTATGCTAGGATCTACGTTCTTATTCAGTCAATGTTTCAATAAGACTTCTATATACTGCGTAACTGACATCGTCGATATTAATTTACAGTGAAATATGTAGTTCACATTCAGTGACATGTTAACAAGGCATTTTTTTTTTTTCTCCAGCTTAGTTTTACCCCCCCAAAAAAGGTATATTATAAAAGTCTCTAATAGATAGAAAGCGCACAGCTTTAGTTATTTTCACCAGCTATGGATATAGTTTTATCTAGAGGGGAAAACAAGAATAAAAACACACGAGATAACAACAGTATCATCAATGAAGATATATCCTTACCATTAATCTCTTTTCTTGATATTTTTCTTCAGTCTCGCACCTTCGAAGCCGTACAAACCACCTCCCACGAATACCAGTGTAGCACCAAAAAAGATACCTGGTGCTATGTCATTCCCAAAAAGATAAATGGAGATTAAAAGAGAGACAAGTTTGCGGATATTTAGGACTATCGTCACAGTCAGGGAAGATGATTTGGCCGAGAGTAGATGAACCCCACGAATGCACAAATACTGTGTAAAAGCATTCATCAGAAGATAAGCTACCCGTGTTGGAATCTGCAAAAGGGTAGACTGGACCAAGCCATGCTGCTGGATGGTAACTAGCAGCGACGATACAATGCCAAAATTGGATGTGGCTCTTGATCCCCTGGTGCTGGTAGACATAGATGTAATGCCTACGATGGCATTCGATGGAGGCGTTGAAAAGAACCGGCTTCTAGGGTGAGATAATTCAGAAAGCAATGGAGGCGACGTGAGTAAAGCTCGCCACTGAGAGATGAGTTGCGGCATCGTTGGTAGGAATAGTGGTAACGAGAGCATGTGCGAATAGAAAAGGGCTTCTTTCCAGTGATTCCTGCCATGATTTTCGTAAAGTCGATCTGCATAGATTCCCTGGAATGCGGAAAGAAGCATGGCCAGGACAAGTATAGTGAACCCAGTAATAGTATCAGTGACAGCAGGATTACCCTTGCTTGAACCAATCCCAATTGATTGCCCTTTGGCATGAGCGTCAGCCAAAGCTGCGCCGACAACACCTAGGGTAAGCATTGCCACCGCCATTATCTGGCCTTGGGAATATGTTTTGCCATTAAACAAGTATCCAATTATCATTGAAGCGACGGGGCCTGCGGAACGTAAAATGATATGTAATGGCACAGATATCTTATAGGCAAACGCCCAGTTATTGAGGAGATTGACTGTCACAAAAAAAGCCGTGTATAACACCCATGATTTTAAGGGTATGGCACGAGGTTTCAAAGGGAATCGAGATCCCGCGGAAAATGACAGAAAGCTTGGAAATGTAAAAAGCGCCGTTAAGAGGAATTGGGCGAACGTTATCAGCGGACCTTTTGTACGGCGAAATTAGGACATATGGCATCTAGCGACAGGGGGAAAAAAGTCTCACCGGAGCTGGGCTGTTCTCTTCATCTCAAATCAGCATTTTGTCTTCCATATTCTTTCCAGATAATAACTTACTTGATAATAGCTTCGAGAGCAAACACCTTTATATTCGAAGTCAGTAGCATGTACATTCATGATTCAGAATCCACCTACATTAGCACAACAGCCACCGAATATCAGTGAGATCATCAAAGCAATATTTGTCCAGCTGGGAAAGGTTGCATGGACCACCGCAGTGCATATGCCTGCTACACTGCTGTTATCGATTTCTCCAATTTCATTTTTAAAACCGTTTTCAGTTGTGTTGTCCTGGGATTTCTGTGGGAGGATGCATGGACTGGCTATTGTAGTGTTGGGTGGCAAGCTGTCATAATCCGTGAAGCTTTTGTTGTTACCTTTTCTATTTGAAAGGCTGCCATAACCATTAAACATCTTTTACCAAGTTCAACCAAGCTGCTAATTAATTTCAGAAGTAATGTTGTTGGTAATTAGGAAGTAGAATGGAGATGGTAAGTTTAGTGCATGTGCAATGTGGCTTATCAAATCCAGTATCTTTTAGTTAACCAACTAGAACTAATAATTAACTGTCCCCTTGCTCCTTTTCCCTCTTATTCCACGGTGAAGATAAGAAGGGCAACACCCCCACCTCGCCTCCCTTTTTTTCATAGAACTAAAGCTTGCTCCTCCATAGTTATAAGTTTAAAAAACTAATGTTAGGTAAGGTAATGGTTAGCAAAATACAAAGCAAGGTAGTAGTTAGGTAGGTAGAATGTATGATTTTTAAACTCTGTTATTAGGTTATCCTCTATAGTGAGATTGAATGAATAAATATACTACCAAATTTTATCAAATTAAATCACCACTAGATTATGGATG
Organism: Aspergillus wentii DTO 134E9; assembly: GCF_001890725.1. NCBI lineage: Eukaryota > Fungi > Ascomycota > Eurotiomycetes > Eurotiales > Aspergillaceae > Aspergillus > Aspergillus wentii. The sequence goes on along the minus strand of NW_024467841.1, from coordinate 912,189 downwards.
GCAGTTAACTGTGTTTTCCCACACATAGACAATGACTTGACCCCAACCCCAGATCATCTCAATCAAAAGTACCTATCCCAATGGTATCGAACCGCCATTTCAGGTACATGCATCAGAAGCCAAAAGCCATAAATACAGACATATTTGATACGGCAGGAGAGGAGAAATATCATTCATCCTCAATATCATCGTCACTCAATATTAGCTTATCCTCCTGGCTCCCGGTGGAGGGAGGGAGACGTGGGCCAAACGCGTTGCAGACTCCTCGAGACTTGGCTACACGCCGTAACTTTCGCGACTGAGAAGTTTCCTGGGAGGTTGTCAATGATTCCAACGGTGAAACACCACAGTAATCAAAAATATCGTCGCTCATGGCGTTACTTAGCCTTTCAGTCTCACCAAACCCAGTTATTGCCCCAAGCTCTGTGATGTCAGATTCATTTTTCGAGATTCTAGCCATGTATGGGAGTTGGTAGAGTAACATATCATTGCGTGAGAGCATTGTCACCACTACTGTTCTCACATCACAATCGTCACCTTGTTGCGTTATATCCTGACTGAACTGGGTGTTCCTCCAAGATCCTATACTGTCGCCATTGAAATTGGAACCAATGTTCGATCCATTAAATGGATCTAATAATCGGTTTGCCCATAAATCAACCAGCCCTTGGGTTTTCTCAGACTGGCTCCCTAACCGTAAGGATGCGGGGAAAAACATCTTGTGCACGTCGCCTTCACGGCTTGAGCCACTTATTGACGTAGACCGTCTTTTCACAGGATAAGGGAGAGCAAAAAGTAGACCTCGTGCAGCAACTTGATAACTGATATCATCCTGCCTCAGCTTTTCCACTCTCGTGAAGCTATTTGCAGCAACCCCGAGCCATGCCCGAGATCCATGGAGACCTTTACGGTCGACAGACAATATGTCGCTATCTGATAATGCCTCGATACAGCCGTTAAGGGAACCTGTAAATGACAAGCCATCACATGACGGCACGTAATTTTCATGTAGGGCGCTAATGAATGTCTGGATATCAGTTCCTGTCTCATCCACAAGTTCATCAACAGAAACCCGAGAAATCTTTGGGCGGTGATGTTGGCGTAAATAGTCTGGAGGAGAAGGGAGCGCGAGCCCCCCCATTGCGAGACTTCTATCCTCACGCTTGTTGTACACAATTTTTCCAATGGCATGAAATATGCCTAGGCTGGTCTCTCGCTGTGTGATCATCTTCAATGATTCCCTTTCCATCGATGTGAGGGCTACGTTATTCCGAGAGGGCTTCTTGGCCTTGCTTATAAAGCCCCCTCCCCACGACCCAGTTTTGTCGCCTTTTAGACAAAGAAACTCTAATGAAGAGATTGCGCTTCGAATGTCGCCTATTTCAGAGATATTTTCGATCATAGATGGCCCTGGGATCCTCGTGCGTTTGGAATGACTCGCGTCCTTTTCGAGAACCAATCTCAAGGCTTTGTTCATAAATGTAGGAGCGATGATGTTGAAATCAATGATAGTGGTGCCTGGATGGTTGTAAATACCCGGCCCAAGTAACCGGTGAGCCGTAAAATTGTCCAGCGCAGAAGATGCGGAACCCAAGAGGGTCTCCGAAATAATAATGATGATGGGAGGACTTGCTTGTCCTCCGGGATCGCCAATCTTCGATACAGTGTCAATTGTTGCAGCAAGATACCGCTGGAGCGACAGCCTGAAAGCAGAGAGACTAGAAGACATTCTGCTCGACATTGCTGGAAATTCTTCAACAAGAAGAACACGTCGTTGCGAAAAAGAATTATTGCGACCCCTTTCAAACCCAGCAATATCGGCCATCTCATCTAGATCAAGTCCCCCAAACTTATCACCCCGACCAAGAAATTCATCGAATTGCACACCAACCGATGAGTATCCGCTCACGCCGAACTCGGGAGTCGAGGGGTTTTTCCATTCGACAATATCAAAGCCTAGTGATTTCGACAATAGTGCTAAGGTGGTTGTCTTTCCGCTCCCCGCGGGACCGCGCAGGACAAGTAGTCTCTGATTTCATTAGCAACATGATCTTAAGAGCATGAGCAAGGGGGAACGCGGGGAAAGCAAAAATAAAGGATACATACACGCCAGTCCCTCCCTGTGAAAACATTACTCAGCCAAGTAGACACATCACCAACTTTTTTCTTATGGACTGCTAGCTCCTCTAGATCCAATGGCGCATACCGCTGTGCCCAGGGCCGCTTGTCATTCTCGGGTGCAGAAAGGGGCGAAAGTTGATTTAAAGTCTTAACCCCCAAGTTCGAAGGTAAAAGAAAGCGTTTAGTAGAGTTAGTGGGTTTTCGTATAGGATTCGTGGGATTTGAAAGGGGTTTGCTAGGCCGAGTCTGGCAATCTGATTGAAACTTCACATCCTCTTGTGCGATGCTGTCCTCTTCTGTAAAGTGCTGAGTGAACAGCTCATCATATGAATCATAGTCATCCTCAATTGAATCATCATCATCCAATATTTCAGCAATAGGTTCCGCTGTACGCGTTACTTCGAACCTCTGTGAAGACCACCGCTGCTGCTCATTTGCAGGTGTATTATCTTGCCCCTTTTTATCAGAGAAGTGCGAGGGAAAGTGAGCTTGGCCACTGGCGTGACCTTGACTAGGGATCGTTTTAGGCCGCGGAGACAAGAAGGGAAGGGCTTTCACGTTCGACGAAGAATGTCTATTTGACAATCCTATGGTAGCGTATTTGGCATTTTTAGTGGGGGAAGCATGTTCGGATAAACTTTTAGAATCTGTCGTGTTGTCTATTTGTGCTTCAATCTCTCCTTCAGAGGTTAATCTCCGCTGCCTCTTTGCGGCTCGGGTGTCCATATTGTCAAGTATGTATCAAGATAAAAGGGATTCATGATAGAGAACAAGACAAGAACCCATTACCTGTGAGCGTATGTAAGTATCAAGTATGTGCATGCGCGGAATATGGGGGGGATTCAAAAGATAGTAGCTCAACAAGATTAATTAGATAAGAACTTAGCTCGGAAATGCCGAGCATACGCACGGACATTTTTATTGTTATGTATGTACACCATGAATGGCTAATAGTAGCACGTTTTGAATTGTAAAGTAGATTCTAGCCAGGCTGGTTTCCTTCTCTTTACTTCTTCTGCTTTTTCTTTTTAAGAAGGGAAGAAAGAATTGAAATTAAACCATATAAGATGTAATAAAATAAACAAACAAACAAATAAATAAATAATAAAACAAATAAATAATAAAACATAGATTCATTAACCATGGGTATACTTGGAAATCTCAAAATAACAAATAATATATAGGGTTAATTGAATGTTGTGATAGGCATTTGGCTCTATGAAAATATAAAAAGCACAAGAAATAGAAGCGGTTTTCTGGGGGCCTTGGGTGCAAGCCCAATCACAAAGCAAAGAAGCGAAGGGCAAATGGGGAAATGCTGATAATGATGAAATGGTATAACGTTTTTCTTATCAAGGGCCCCCAAAAACATCATAATAATAGTCGTCATCGAGACCTTCGCGGGGAGGCACCTTCGGGGTCTCGCCTGCGAATGCCGCATCGTCAAAGCGAACATTTAGCAAACGGATCTTGAGTCCATAATTGCTGATTAGGCTGATCAGCCTGTTAGTCTCCGCTGTGATAGGCTGTTGGTTCAAAAGCATAAGTAAACCATCAAGCCACTCCGATGCAATGCTGTGAGATCGTGGTCGGAGAGTCAATAGAACGATTTCTTTCTGAGTTGTCTTGCTGGCCGAGCGAGCATGGTCATGACCTTTCTGTGTGGCTGCTGTGACGGGAGCTGAGTGGGCAAAGCCATGTATGGTGATTTTGGTAGACGAAACTTGATGAGATGTAGTCTTTACAGTGGAAGAAGACGAATTATCTGGGGATGCCGAAATATTAGAAACTACAGATGACACGATTGATAAATCAACTAATAAAACAGGCGAAAAAGAAAGTAGAGAATATAATTAGCCTAGGGACGAAGCGAGGGCGAAAAGGGGGGAGGATCTCACTTTTATCTGGTAGAGCATCTAGCTCTGGACTTCTGTTATCTATATTAAAATCGCCGAAATGCAGATATCTCCGATTATGGGAGAGTTGAGCGTATCTATATGTGCATTTTGCCGTTGGTCCCACGTCCGATTTTGAAGTATTCTCATTTGGAAACCAGGATCCTTGTAGGAGGCACCGGATCCTCTGCTCCTTGACAAACTGAAGAGCTTCGTGGTGTAATTCATTACGCACTTGTCGTAGATGTTGCCCCCAAGCATCTTCATAAGTAAGCTCAAGGAGTTCCATTTGAAGTTCACGTAACCGATGGTACCCAAAGTCGGCTAGCTCCTCCTCGACATCTTGTATATCTTTCGTACGGGGCGCCCCTCCGACGACCGATTCGACCAGAATGCGAACAAGTTCGGCTATTTTTTCGAAATCTTCTGCCTCGGCACCAGTGGATTTCCATAAACGAAAAAAAGCATGCAGCCCCGCCACATGCAAGCGCGTCCAATGCAGCAGCAAAGGCTTGAACAATTTGTCCAGATTGGAGCGGGACTCAAGTATTAGGTAACTTTTGGCATCTTCCATCTCCGATTTGTCTACCTCGAAATGCTCGTAAAGCATAGAAGTCACAGACAGGGAGGCCTTGGAAATAGGGCATTTTTGACTGGCTGTTTTTGATGACTGCTCTAAAAGCATTTTTTGAAATTCGTCCTGGTGGTTTCTGACATAGTCTGCCAAATCCATCATTCCCAGAAATCCCATTTCCTGAAATTCTACCACTGGGTTTTCCGATTCAAATCCGAGTCGCCTCCATTTCTCTGGGTTGTGTCTCCTTGACCGCCGTGTGTCATCGCCATTGCCAACTGCTTTATCGTAATTCTTTTCGGGATTACTAGCCAAATGAACCCCTTTTAATGCTCTCCGGTGCTCAGGCTTTTCTAGATCCAAAGCAACTCCTCGCCATTTTCTCAGCAGAACTTTGGTGAGAGATTGAAATTCAATCAAAGGATGTGCATGGTCTTGCAATGCGGTGCCCTGCATCAAAACGTAGACTGCCCTAATTACGCCCAGATCTTGTAGTTTTTGAATAAACTTGGGCCATTCTACCTCCGAGTCATTTGTAATTGAGTCGCGCATGAGTGAATTTATTAATTGTAGCGCATTAGCGCAAAGGGCGTGGTCGGCGGAGGAAAGTCTACTGACGAGCATTTCCAGGAACTGTGGGTATATAGCGATTGCAGGTTTCAATGCACGAAAACCGAATATGCCTGCCTGCGAGAGACGGCTGCCGGTATAAGGATGCGATACGATAGAGACAAGAATGGACATCGCTCCGCGTAGGATGTTCACTAACGGATGGGTGACAATAAGCTCGACGATCTAGAGATAAACCAATCACTATTAGTATGCAAACCCATGATTGCGTTCTGGAAAAGCTGTGCCTTAGACTGGATATTTTGTCATTTCCAACACCTACCCGCTCTACAACTTCTTGATCGACAAATTCCCAGCCTTTGTCAACTTCTAGTAACCTCGCAAAGCTCGTTAAGCTGTATGCCAAGGTATTCCCGCTTGCATGGAGGGATAGATGGCGCAATTTTGTTAATCCACCTTCATAGATGAAAATGTCTGCAAACGAAGGGTCTCCGATGTTGCTCTGGAGCTTGAAAACCGCCATTTTGCGAATTGCATCTTCATCACTCCCCAATCTCTCCACTAGCTCGGAAATGTCAATGTTCTCCATCCTTTCACGGATATAGCTGTGGTATGCTTGATATTGATCCGACGGAATTAGCAGCTGTAGGCAAAGACAACTGTAAGCTCGAAGATCAAAACCAAAGTAGGTACATCGGGTAGAGAGATAAGAAGGAAATCGTTAGGGCGGAGTAGTCAGGGGTCGAGCGGAAACTGGTGGATGGGTGGGACTAGCGACGAAGTCTTGGACTCCGTAATAGTCCGTAATTAAGTATGTAGTACGTACTAATTGAATGCCTGGTGCCTGAGGTATAGGCACCTATGAATGCAAAAAAGATAGCAAAATCTAAATACTAGAATAGTTCAGGCTGATTGAAGTTTGTAAATATGCCCATAAATAGTGTATAATAATATAGAGAGAAAACATGGAACTATGGAGTTGATGTCGTCTGTCTAATCAAAATACAAGTAAAGGAGACAAGGGAGATTATCCCAGTCAATTAATTCATTTTGGCTCCGAAGAAAATAACACAATGAGATAAAACCAGACACGGTCCCTTTATTTCATATCTTTTTAAACTTATGATTCGCCATAAAATAGTTTATGATCAACGCCACCAATATGCTGCCCTGATTATATATGTGAACTAAAAAATGTCTTGAGATTTAAATTGTCCTCCAACTCCCGAGCAAGGCCATATTTGGCATCAAACTAGCGCTGGCTTAATACTAGAGCGGGAAATCATCGCCGCCAACCAACGTTCCATATCACATGGGCAATATCTCTGGCTGTATTGACTGTGTCAATCACTTTGTAGAAGAATCCAGTATGAGGCAAAACCCCTTCATTATAAGGCATAAATGTATCAGAAGAGCCCACTTGAAGACACCGGTCATTTTCTAGTTCCGCTTCATCCTCAGGATTCACGAACCAAGGATGGCTTTGATAAGAATCGTATGGAGGTAGTTTGGTTTGCCAACTGAAACGTAGGGCATCCCCATCGTCACAATCTAGAAGAAACCTTGCTGACGGCCCAGAAGGCCGAAGAGTTTCTGTAGAGTGTCTGGGGGGGGGCCTAGGCGCCCAGAAACTGCCAGACCAACAATCCATGATCGATTTTCCGGAGGATTGGGGTGTGTCCCCACGGTACTTGAGGGTGGTCGAAGGAAGAGGGGCAATGGTTTTGTTCTCGTTGCTGAGGCTTCCGCGGTGAGGACTTTGATTGCTGACTGGTGCTTTTGGGAGAATCTGTCTCATTGTTACAACATCATCATCCGAGGAAAATTTGTTCTCAAAAACGTTCGACCAGTTGTTGTCCTCGACAGCGATACATTGCACCACCTCATTGTTAAAATGAATACGGCGCCTTCCGTTGGGTGTCATAACACCAGACGATACCGCATTCGTCGGAGTATTACCAATCGAAGATGATGTAAATGTAGATATTTGATTTCGCATTTGCCCAAATTCAGATTTCGGCATTGAAAACGCAGGTCGACTCCGACTATTCTCCGCTTCTTGGGCCTTCAAAATAGCGCCAGCATGTTGTAGGAGGGTGTGCTGGGATAAAGAGCGTTGTAAAATGGCTTCAGATGTAGTTTTTTTCTTCAATATAGACTTTTTTTCTGGATTAAAATTTGGAGTTTCAAGCCGGCTGGATGGAGGTGAAGTGTTGTGTGCTATTTCGCGGTTGTTTGTTTTCAAGGGGCCATACAGCCACGTTACGTCACAGTCCTTTAGCCTACTAGCTGTTAGCTCGATGGCATGGAAATTGCAGGGGAGAATTCTCTAGAGCTTGTTCAAACTAGAGTATAAAAAACTGACCAGTTGAGGGATTCGGCAGAGATCGTGCCCAAATTGTGCTTAAGCTTTGCCCATGTTCTCCACGAAGCGTTCTCCAGCCTCGCCCCATTGCTATATATATCTCGACGAGCGGCCACATAACGCCAGGATGACCACATATCTTCTTCTTTCCATTCATGGGAGAGATAATCGACATGTCTAGATGGTTCTTCTTCAACTGAGCTATCGTCAGCCACTGGCGTCCGAAAAGTCTCACGTTGAAAGTCTGTTGAACATTCAGCAGAGGTCTCGCTGAGAGTTTCTTCCGGGTCCTTTTGCTCCTTTTTGATGACATCATTGGTATCGTAGGAAGGCAATATAATTTCCTCCCCGTGATCGTTGGCGACGTTGAGTGACAGGCTGCTAATGGTTGCGGGGGTGTAAGGTAGTGGTTCCGTAGTTGGCGAAGGCAAGGTTGATGAAGGATTCGAAGATGTGGCCTGACTCTGATAATTACTTGGAAAATAGTCACGCACAGATGGCTTGATGGAGACGCTTGGGCTTTCAATATAGTATCTCTGCGCGGTGGGGCTTCTTGAAGGATCTGGAGAAAAGCCCGAGTGCTCCTTCCTCGTGGCAGAAAATACAGCCGTCATTTTTACAATAGCTGGGGGGTCATTTAAGGCAATATCGATGAGAACTCAGCATGTATGATAGTGGACATGAAATAGAAGAACCCTCCAAAGGATAAATAGACAGTATGGTAGAAGAGGAGAATAAGAAAAGGGTATCACGGAATACAAATGGAATGGTATTTGGTATGTGATAAAGAAGGGGATGTTGGGAAAAGAGGAGGGGGAGGGGGGTAAATAAGAGAGAGGACGGTGGGGGATAAATTATGATGGTAGAGACGAAAATAAACGGATGGAAAGAGATAATGATATCAAGAATAAGATCTTCGGGAACACGACGGATATGCAAATAGTAATGGCATTTCTAGGCCTTTCGTACTTCCCTGGTACTCCGTACCTAGCTAGATAATAGTAACTTTGTGGGTGGCGAGTCGCGACCACCAAGAGCTACCTCGAATGCACTAGCTGGAAAGGTTCCTGGGGTATGCATTAGCTGCTTGTCTAACTGTCTGTCTTGTTCTAGGCAATTTCTTTCTATCTTTATCTTTTTGTTCGAAAGCCTAGTGGCGCAAAGACTGGGATGGAACTTTGGAAGGGGGAAAGGGAGAGAGGGGAAAGGCTGACCAGGATCTTAGCTTCTTTTGGGGGGTATGAATAGGCACCTCCTGGGTAGATTAACATATGACAATTTTGAAGAACTCTGTGATGAAAATGACTTTCCAGAAGTTCAAAGATATGGAAGCATGCCACAGTTGATTACTTATTGATGTAAGTATCTTAGTACTGGCATACCTAGATATTTCATTGTCATCATATCTCTGGATGATAATTGGATGCAGTGGTCGCCACGGCCATTTTCTACACTAAGGAAAGTTAAACTTAATGATGATGGGTGGGGCAACAAAGCAAACCCCCACCCTCCACCCCAAAAAAAGTACGAATTACTCATTGTATGAATAGACAACTAGTACTCTACTGTCACTTTCAAACTTAAACTATAATCCACTGGATTCAATTTTATTTTGATTATCTCTATCCCTGCTCAAAAGCTACCAGATCACTAGAACCTCAAAGGCTCAGCACGGCCTGGTAGGCTTGAACTCGAGGGAATAAAATGGGCCGTGCGAGTCGCCGTCCATCACACAGGGGAGGAAAAAGGAATCTAGGATATGAGGTGACCATGATCTGTTATCAAAAAAGTCTTCAAAATTTTCCTTGGTCTCATCCATGGTCTAGGTATCAATCTCGCCCCCCTCCCCCCCAATCGACTTCCAATCGTTGGCGGATCAACAACCCCTCAAAGCGAACCAAGATTCACCATCACATACATACTGTACCTACATACTAAGGTAGTTACTACTTACTAGGGCGTCTGAATTTAGTGGATAGGTCCGTGGACGAGCGAGAGCCCAGATCCCCCAGAGCTCGCTTACCACTGGAAGAACAATCACCGCCTCTTGTGCTTGTTCTGGGGCACCCACAAATCATCCCGAACAACCGTTGATCTGTCAGGTGGGTGGGGACCTATGTATTAATATTAATTATCCTGATTGGGGCCAAGAATATATCAGAAGATTTCACGTTAGCTCTTTGGGATACTTTTAATGACGAGTATATGCAATACTAGGTACTCCTCTTCAGTGGGTGATGATGCGCCTAATACTGCTTTATATGGCAACAAAGATATATAGGTATACCTTTGGTACATAGGTATACACCTATATATCAGCTCCTGTGGTTGATACTATTTACCGCCGCACTCGGAGCATACGGAATTACGGATCCACGTTCAACTGTCTCACTCCACAATACCTCCTGAGGATTTAAAGGCGAAACACCAAGTACATACGTACATACTACTACATATGACCGTGACCCACCAAAACCGCGATACAAGACTAGGGCCGACTAGATAGGTACCTTAGGCTTCAATTTATCCATGTGGATTCCATTAACCGGTATCTTTTTTCCATGACACGGGAAAAAACATAGCGTCTTTTTATACGAGTCTAGACACCTTTCTCAACACCTATATGTGCTGACTTGGCACTGGGTATGGAAGAGGTTCTTTGATGACTCCGTTTAGCCATCAAACAATCATCAATTGATATAACGTTCCGAGATAAGTGGCTAGTAAATGGTAATCTGGTGCCATGATTTTCTACCCTGCTTTTCAGGGTAAAAAAGATGAAGAGGCTACACGGCTATAGCCGTCAGGTACCTATATGCTTCCTATCTCACCTGCCCTCTTCTCTTTCCTGGCATGTTGTATCACTGTGCTTAGATTGTGCAACCATATCAAGGCCTAGGATTAGTTAAAATCTCTGCAGACTGCCTAATTAGAGGAGAATCATTATATAATAACTATAATCATGAATGTTTACAAGTATCAGAGTCAATTAATATATTCACACTCAGCAGGCTGTAGCAAGTTGAGATAGTGACAAGGCATAGCGATGAGAAAACAATTCATATTCATATTATTTCTTGTGTTGAATATAATTATAAGAAGGACCAACAGGGTGCGCGCGTAGCTTTTTTGATCTAATGGTATATTTAATATTTCTATATTCCACACAATGCTACAATGCAATATTCCTATCCTTCTCTCTCTCTCTCTCTCTCTCTTTCATTTTTTATCTTTTATCCTTTTTTCTTTTTTCGGCTGCCTACCTTGTCATGTTGAGCAGGGGAGGAAACCTCTGGAGTTGATGTATGCTTATTCATAGTAGCAAACCAATGGTTATCATGCAGCGACTATCATAAGAGTAGGTAATTATCTTAGTGTCTGCATGTAGACTGTGACATGGTCAATAGCCTCACATCCCGTAGCTAATTGTTAACACCTTACTATGTATTAATTTCCTGCTATTCACTCCACTATTAGTTACAGTCTACTCCACCCCTGTACTCTGTAGGAATACTAGGTAACAGCAGCATTAGCACAGACCCTTTATTATTTTACACCCTCCCTCTCCCGAGGATTTGCAACTACATAGGATTTCACTAAATCAACAATTACTACTGCAGTATAAAGTAAGAGGGGATTTTTTGTATAAAATCTATAACTGGGCAGTTCATCTGTCACTGGAGTAGGGCAGTGGATTCTGCTTATGCCTGTAATGCTATCTACAAAATTTTGATACACGCACCAGCTGGGTCATGTCAAGAAAGAACAATGACAATAGTATGTCCTTTTTAGCTGCTAGCCTAGCTGTTTGTGTTCACTCTGTTACTTTTCTTCCTTTGGCCCTATATAGAATAGTTCTTACCATTTTTTTTTTTTTACAAAACTCCAAACATAGAAAATGCCATCTGGATGCAGGACTATCAGCGGCTGTCTCTACAAGCGAAGGCAATTGGCAATGGTCCTGCGAGTGCGGAGTACGTATGCTTTTTCCGCAAAAAGAGCACTTCCACTCTCCTGTCATCTGTGCGCTTGCATCGCTAGGTAAGTAGGCTCACACTCCAACGTTCTGGGCTGGGAGGATTGAGCAAATCGCTTATTGGTCCCGAGATACTCCTGTTTGTCAGTTTCTTGATTAAGTAGGCGGGTTCTCTCGGGGCTCCGGGTTGCGATTCCATAGAGAGAGATGATGAGCCGGTCTGTCCAATTCGAGAGGGAAGCGACCGCGGGGTCCCGCAACCCCAGAGCTTAGACCACCCGGCTTTGCTGGAAATATTTAACCAGATCTAGCCTTTTCTCCTCACTTGGGATGGCTCGATCACGGATCTGTGCGCGTTCCAGGGTCCCATCATTGCTGAATTGTTGGTGGCAATGAAGATAACTATACGGCAACGGGGCCATTTCTTAACAGCGGGCCAGCGCCCAAGCTAGTCTGCGTCTACAAGGCAAGAGATAACATAGCTACGGGCCGAAATGAAAGCGACATCAACAAATTTTACTTCGCAGCTCAAATGGCGATATCTCAATAATCCCGCGATATGGTTATTATGGCGATCAGCCCTTTGTTGATGCTGTCTCCTTGGAGGAGGTAACCAGGGGTAATGAAAGCTACCGCCAATTTATAATTTAGACATTAACTATCTCCTCTTACCTCATATCCTGAACGTGATCTCACTTTCCTTCAGTGGGGGTGGGGGTTATCTTATCGCCCTATAGTAGTGGTGTACAGTGAGGTGTACAGAGTTTGCACCTACCACCCCCCCAACCCCTTTGTCTGCTCGCGGGAGCCGCCTTAGTAAACTATAGTAAATCACTGATTTGCTTATATCGGTGAGTTGCCTATATCAGTTGTATGTATTCGGGGGGCAACACAGATGGGAGTGAACCCAAAATTTACCTTGCAATTCCAGTCACATGATATATGATCCACTATTTTATGTAATTTACAGTATTTAAGCTATATTATTTGCTGGTGCAGGCCCACCTTGAATTTATATAAGCAATTTTGTATGGGAGAAAGAGAGAATTGTAGCAACTATCTAATATCGGCATTCTCAGCAACTTACTATGGGGGATCAAAAAATATGCGTTGTGTAGTTGTGTGACACGCTAGTCATCCCAATCATTAATTTGGCATTTTTTTTGACCACTGAGACAGCCTGTAAGGTGTACAGATTGATATCACCCCTTTTTCTGCCAGCCATTACCATATTTAGTCAGCCAATGATAACTCATTATTCTGCTGATCTAATTGCCCCAGCCATTCTCAATATTTACTTAGGCGGTCGGTGAAGGCGGTCTGGATGGGGGGGGGGGTTGAAAACTCATGGCATCCCTGTAGGTGCCTACCTAGGTAGGTACTGCCTAGTGATAACCAGTGAAAAGGGGAAATAAAATCACATGAGACGGAAAGCCACTTTACTACTCATGGCTAGTCATCGGCTGTCGGGATTACCACAAACCCGACCCCGCGTAGCGTATCAATATTGTGTACAGTACAAGGGTTTGCATGGGAAACTCAGGTTTTGACTAAATTATCACCCATCTGCTTAAACAAACTACTTCAAACAAAAAAGAATTGAATATGGCTGAAGTGGCAGAATCTGGCCCCATTGATTCCCAGGCGAAAAATGTGGTATATTGTGGCGGTGAGTCCCTTTTTCTTTTCTTTTCTTTTTCTTTTCCCTCATGTGACGCAATAAAAGTGCCCCTCACCATCACATTTCAGGCGTTCATATGGAGAGCAGTATAGCTGACCTTTATCCTGCCACCAGTTTGTACACTACCCCCAGAGGTATGAGAAGACCCATAATTCCCATTTAGCCCCATTTCACTCATTATACGCATTGAATGGCTGCGGGGGAGATAGCGAAAAATAAACGTGTCAATCCCGAATTTGCAGTATGGTTGCTAACAGGCTCCCTTTTTCCTTTTCATTTTTTTAGTATTGTGAATTTGGCGGGACGGCAAAGAAATGTGAAGAATGGTTGAGTGATAATCATCCAGACTTTTACAAACAACTATACTCCGAAGGTATAGATTGCATCACCATTGGGCCGAAGAGACAGCTAATGGACTATATAGAAGCACTCAGTGCCAATTTGTCAACGCTCTCAGTATCCGTCCGTGAACGTGCGGCCAAAGATGCCGCCAAAAAGGAGGCGAAAGCGGCTATGGTAGAAGCACGCGATGCCGAGCGAAAGGCGGCCTCCAAAGTCCAAATCAAGCGGGTTGAACGCAACAAGCGCAAGCACGTCACCGTTATCACAGGTCTCGAGGTGCATGGATTGGAAAACAAAAAGGTGGCCAAGGATCTCGGCAAGAAATTCGCTACCGGCTCTTCGGTGACAAAGTCCGCTGCAGGGACTGAAGAGATCACAGTGCAAGGAGACGTAAGCGACGATGTAAGAGAATGGTTGTTGGAAGTGCATGGCAAGGAAATTCCCGAGGCAAACATCGAGATGGTTGAGGATAAGAAGAAGAAGGCAAGTAGCTGATTGCAAATAACGCGAATACTTCATTGAAATGACAGCTCTGGTGGATCAATAATGGGGGTATCATGACAATATCATACTGTTGACAGAAATACTTAAACTAAAATTAAACGAAGGCTAGCCCAAAGCAAACAAGAGCAGTTGCGAATTTCTGTCGAATGGTTTGACTCAGAGCTCATCGAATAGCCATAAAGGGTCTGAATCTGTAGGCGACGCCTTCGTATTCCGTCCTTTGGAAGTGGGTGTATTTGCTGAACTGGTAAACCGACGGCTTGTATGGTGATCTGCAAGACCAGATGAATGCCGAGACCACAGATGGTTGTCCCCTTGGCCATCTAGCTCAGGAACAGGTTCTGCAAATTCTGGTTTATTTAGTATGGCATCTGAAGATTGGTTTGCTGGTGTTTTTATTTGGGATAGAACGTCATGATTTGAAACCGACCAAATAGTCGGCCAACTTTGAATTATCACGGCCAGTAAAACGACTAGCATAGCGGTTGCTAGCACACCCCAGAAAATGCGGAGCCGTCGACCTATTCGTGTTTGCCATTCTTCCTCTCTTCGCTCCCAGCGGTCAATTTCATCACGCATTGCTTCGAGCCTATTCCCAAGCCTCTCAGCCCGTTGCCTGCCTGATTTCATACGCTCCTCTAGGGATTCAATCTTCTGTATCTGAGGTTGGAATCCTTTTAGTTCTCCAATCTGCTTACGAATTTCCTGATCCAAGCCTGTGACCTCACGTTCAAAGCCATCGAATAACGCTGATGTAGAGTCCGATAGTTCTTGGAATGAAGAAATAGTAGAGTTCAAGGCGGTGATCTTCTCTAATAGATTGTAATAGGTGTAGTCAAGTCGGCGAGTTATGTCAGTTGCAAGCGTTCCAATAGATGACAGAGCGGATCGTAGATATCTATGTTGACCGTTAGACAAGCTGATTGGTAGTAATACAAAATCAAAATTAGACTCACTCTTCTCCTTGTTTCCTTCGATTTTTCACTTGCTCCAAATCCCCCATTGAGCAAATTTCCTGTTGTCTAACCGACCCGATCTGGTCGCCCTGCTCGGTAGAGTCCGAACCCCAGCGTGATCGAGTTGTTTCCTGAGTCATAGGCCTCAGCAGCCCATCGTCACCGTCGCAAGTTTTCTCTTTGCCACCAGACCAGCTCGGCAGTAAGCCCCTAGCTCCAGCCGATGAGGCAATCTGGGTCATTGTTCGCGGAAGACGGCTGTCGCGGGGTTTGCTGTGTTTGTGCTTGTGATGCGGTTTCAGTTTGCTGCTGTCTAAACTGGTGGTATCGATGACTAGATGGCGGTTCTGGCGCTTTTGTCGGTGCGTGTCGGCGACAGCGTGGGGGTTTGGGCGTGGATCATGATGTTGATGATTAACATCAATGGTATGGAACGGATTCCGATTATTATTAATAATGTTATTATTCGCAATATGATTGCTCCTGCTTCGATCACTGCTCAAGGTTGCCGCAACCGGTTCGTCGGCGGTCGGCGGGAAACTGGGGGTCCTTTGGCTCCCAGATGTGGCAGAGCCGTGGGTGAGTGGATAGGTGGGTTTAGGGGACAGCACAGCAGGAAAAGAAGTCTTCATCGGCGACTCCATTTCTTGTCTATTCAAATTAATGTTTTGTTTCAACGAAGGTAAAACTAGACCATTCTGAATCCAGTATTCGTACGGAATAGACGGTTACATGATGATGATGGGATGCCTGGGCGAAACATAACGCCAAGGCCGATCAGCATCAAGCCTGAGCCAGCGATCGGCAATTTTTAATAATAATCTGGTGACGGACAGACAGGGGTGCGTATGATAATAAGGTAATACTCCAGCGCACATGTTTCATGATTCATGAATGTAATTTGATATTTTTTGGGGCTCCTAATGTCTGGTACCTATGTGCATGCATGCATGCATGCATGTATGTATATTTTGTCATTTAATCAAAAATTCTCCCATAAACACGGTGGATCTAATTTGACCACCAAGACAATCTGGTTGTCTTTTTGCTTCGAAAAAAGCACATAACCAAGTGATCAAACACCAAATATATGCTGGTTGGGATATCAACGCAATTTTTGAGAGAAGTGAATTAGATAATGTCAATGGAGGTAGGGAAAAAAAGAACAAAATAATCGGGTATCCAGGCTTTTCTGCGATTACGAGTTGAGCAGCTTGTTGCGCTTCTCCCTCCGCTTCAAACGCTCTACTCGTTTGCGGTGCATTTTCTCTGCCATCTTCTCATAGCGTTCCTTTTCCTCCTTGGCCGCCCTGCGTTCTTTCATCTTCTGGATTTGAGCCTGATACTATGTCAGCAATGCTGAACCGCTGTTCGGCCGAGGACGAGTTTTTCTCCACCTGTTTTTCAGCCTCTTTCTCTTCCTTTAGCTCCTTCTCGTGTTCCTTGACTGCATCTTGATGTTTACGTGTTTCGAGTCTCTTCGCATACGAGGTCATGCCCGAGGTAGGACGGAACGGCTTTTTGGAATCATGCCAGTTTTTTCCTGTGGGCCCGAAACCAAGTTAGCAAGGAACGCTAAGACAAGAGGAAGAGAAGATAATAAAAATAAAAATAAAAGAGAGTGGGGTGTCAATAATACCATTTTTCCTCATGCCCTTCACGGCCGGAACAACAGGAGTTGTAGTCGACATGGTTTCAATGATACAAAATCACACCGACAGAGATATGTCCGGTGGTGTCAGTGAAAACGAACTTCCCGCAGGTTCGAGTTTCCCTTCTGCGGCGTGTTGAAGAAAAAGTTATCTTAGACCGATCAGATAACCGGATCTCGGCAGAAGTCGCAGCCCGATTTCCACTTTCTGCCGTCAGCGCAGCAGAAAAGCGAGGAACCGGAAACGACTTTTATACGAGTTTCTGTTAGTCGCCTTTTTAGAACACGCCGCCAACCATTCCCCCCCACCATTCATCAACTCTCCTTGCATGTTAGCCTCTCGGGCCCCGTCTCTTCTGCAAGTGCTGCCCACGTTTGGAGTAAACCGCGCGTGGTTCGGATATTGCACAGAAATCCCTCGTTGGTACACCGCCTCGCTGTGGTCGTTTTAAATATCCCCCTCCCCCTCAGTTCCTCCGGCACCGCACAGAATTATACGATGCTCTTCCGATAGCAAGAAACTGTATTTTTACTCCAACCCTTCCTTTTTCCTCTTTCCCTCCCTCCCTTTCTCGATCAGGCTCCCGGGGCTTAATTTCTCGTTAGCTCTATCTCAATGGCGGCTGCAGAGCATGTGATAACAATCAATGATGAAAGACCGATGGAGCTCCCAACACTCCCACCCAACCAAGGTCTGGAGGCCGTCAAGGATATGGTCTTTGGATCGGTAAGACTTCTTGGTCATGCATACTCTGTTTGAATACAATTCTAACCGAGGGCTATTGTTAGGCGGCGGGAATGGCCGGTAAAGTCATTGAGTACCCATTCGATACTGTGAAAGTTCGACTGCAGTCACAGCCAGATCATCTCCCCCTCCGTTATAACGGGCCTCTGGATTGTTTCCGCCAGTCATTCCGTGCAGATGGCTTTAGAGGGCTTTACCGAGGCATCAGTGCTCCTTTAGCAGGAGCTGCCGTCGAGAACAGCTGTTTATTTTTCAGCTATCGTATCATCCAGGACGCATTAAAGGCCACCATATACTCCTCGACTGATTCACTGCCTTTTCTCGCCTTATTGTTTAGTGGTGCCGCGTCGGGATCGATCACTTCCCTTGCATTGACACCAATTGAGCTCATTAAATGCAAGATGCAGATTCCTGTCGAAGGATCTGTCACCAGAGCACCTGGACCGATGTCACTTATTGTGTCTGTTTTCCGCCAGGATGGGCTTTTGGGATTCTGGCGGGGCCAGATGGGAACGTTCATCCGTGAAACTGGTGGAGGTGCTGCTTGGTTTGGAGGTTATGAGGGGGTTTCTGGGCTCTTTCGGGCATACTACTCCCCGTCGCCGAGTGCGAACAAATCGACCTCCGAGTCGGTGTCTCTCCCGGTATGGCAGCAAATGGTTGCGGGTGCAGCTGCCGGGATTAGCTATAATTTCTTATTTTTCCCCGCCGATACCATAAAATCGCGAATGCAAACTGAGGATATGACACAGGCAGCTGTTCGTTGTGAGCGACAAACATTCTGGGACGCAGGAAAGGCCTTATGGAGACAGCAAGGGCTGAGGGGTATGTATCGGGGTTGCGGTATTACGTGCGCACGTTCAGCACCCAGTTCAGCTTTCATTTTTTCAGTCTATGAAGGGCTACGGAACTACTTTCAGTGATGGGATGCTTTGAGAACTTGCACCTCTTTCATTTCCAATGGTTTAATTTTTCTTTTACGCTTCATATTCTACGATACCTGTGTCTGGATTGTCTAATTTCTATTGTCTTCCTCTTTTCCTTTCTTACTTTCTTATTTTTTTTTTTCCTGTTCTGTTAAATCTTCTTTTAAAGCCAATCCGGCATTGGTGCTCCTGCAGAAAAGTTTAGACTATATTCCCATTTGTTTTGGTGTTTTGTTGTCAGCTTTCATAAAGACTTGCTTTCTATCTTTCATTATGTTCAACCGGAGTTTCTTTTGCAATATATGTACAACGTTCAATGACTTTTTAAGGCATATATAATCAGTTAAAATTCAAACTCCTTTCCGATCTCGTTCCAAAGGGTCCAAAGTAATCCTCAGTCACAAAGGGTTGCAAAGGTGTAGAATAAAGAACCATAAAGGCGGCGGAGCATTTGAACCCCATCAGACCTGCCCCTCATCATCATCATCATCATCATCATCATCATCATCATCATCATCATCATCAACCACATATTTTTTGTCGCCAAACTTTGGATAGCAACAAACAAAAAAAACCAAACATTCTCGACAGCCATGGCATCTTCCGCGTTTACTCTCTCTGCCCAGGAATTAGAGCTCCTCTCCACCAAAGCCATCGCTGCTAAAGCCACCGCCTACTGTAAGTCCTGCGATTTTCGAATAGAATGCACCATGCATTATTGGATTACTCGCAGCTCTGACGAAATCCAGGCCCTTACTCTAAATTCCGCGTCGGGGCATGCATACTTACGCAGACGGGCGAGTACATCACTGGTGCCAATGTCGAAAATGTGTCATTTCCCGTCGGCACATGCGCGGAGAGAGTAGCATTTGGAACTGCTGTTGTAAGTCGGTCTGAATTTTGAGCTTTCTTGATATTGCTTGCTTGAAGCTTATAGGGTCGGGGAAATTGCTCACGCCGGATATATCTGTACATATAGGTGGCCGGACATCAAGATTTCAAGGCCATTGCCGTCACCTCGGATATCACGCCCGGAGCGTCACCGTGTGGCATGTGTAGGCAATTGTATGTCCTTTCGCCCGTTTCCAACCTTTGGGCCTTTTGACGATGTTTTGCTCTCATTTATCCACCAAATCCCTCATTCAATCGTGGCTAACCAACGAATTGACAAACAGCATGCGCGAATTTACAACCCCGTCATTCCCTGTATACATGTATGACGGAGAGGGGAACCATATCATGATGACCATGGGCGAGGTATTTCTCTCCCTTCTGTGTCTAGCTTCCTTATATCCGGATTTATTCTACAGTGCAAACGCTGATCGTCACAGCTCCTCCCGAGCTCATTCGGCCCGAATGATTTACCCAAATAAATGATCTGAGCTTGGCACTGCTCCGTCTGTTACCGGTAGTAAGTTAATTCGCATTTGGGGGCGCTGCGTTGCCAGGGGAGGAACCGCTTTTTTAATTTACAATGACTTATTGTATTTTCATCGAATCTGTTCATGGCTTTTCTACGTTCTATTATGAGTCTTGGATTATCGAAGACAGTGACCACCGTCGGTTGTATCCTGCTCCACAATGCAGATCAATCTTTGTCAAAGTAGAAGACAGTCTTCATACATTCTACCTGATTGTCTCGTAATTAAACCGAAGCCCAAAACACTATCTGTATTTCTCCTTTTGCCAACTTTCGAAAAAAATTCCTGGGGCCTAGAGGGAAGACTTTCTTTCCAGCCTCAAGCATATAAAAACATTTTCAAGCAACAACAGAAAGCCAAAAGTCCTAGGCTACGCATACACAAACTGATTATAATGGACATGAAGTGCTCATAATATAACATAAAATCATAGATCAAAACACCTTGAGATGGTCGACCAAGAAAGAAAGAAGAGTGCAAAAGGCACAAATTGTACAGACGTATCACGCATCACCCGTACTACATCTCATCATCATCTCCTTCGGCATCTATCACGCCGAGAAGTTCATCTTCATCATCGACAACGCTAGTATAGTCGCCTCGACGGGCTGCAAATGAGCCCCGAGAGGCGTACGGTCCTTGATAGTCCCTATTACGCCCAACACGCATGTATCCGCTGGCGCTGCGCCACAAACTCGTGGCCAGGAGTGGAAGTGCCTTTGCGACTGCTACAACACCTGCAATGACCGCAACTGGCACTATGATCAAAGGAGAGTCTCGTGAAAGCATCCTCTCGGAGGTGGCGTTGCCACCTTCCCCAAGGCGAATCTGACCAAACTTGCCATCCCACCTGGTGTAGGCGTAATACCCAGCAGCACCAGCCAATGCAATGGGAATCACAATTGCAAAGAAAAGACCAACCCCGCTGATACCGTGCTTTTCTTGGTACTCCTTCTCTTTGCTGGGACACGCTTTCGAAACAACATGATCCAGATTCAGTCCACCCTGACATGTCGTTAGAGGAATACGTCGGTAGCCTGTTGGTTCCCAGTATTCAATTTCATCTGGATTCGCTTTGCAAGTAGCCATCGCATCCGGCTTTGGAAGACCAGGAACAAGGGCACAACTTCCATCGCTTTGTGGCTCGTAGTTGTAATCACTGAACAAGGTCGTTAATAACATATACATATACGAGAGGACAGACTCCCCCTCCAAAAAAGGAACTTACCATTCGTAATCGTTCCTAGTACAAGTGCAGTTCTCTCCAATGCTGTGGACACGGGGCTCACGCCAATCAGTCCAGCACTCTGCCTCCGGCTTCTTACGGTGGTACTGCTCAATGTGACCGAACAGACAATTATTTTCCTGCAGTGGATGCTTGGGTTCCCATAGGTAGAAGTCCCCATCTTTGACCGTACAAGACCTCGTACGTGTTCCACTGAAGTCAACATTGACTGTAGTAAACTTGCCTTGCTCCAGATCTTTACCCCAGAGAAGGAAGTTCTTTGAAGTATCCGACGGGAGTGTTGAGATGTCATCAATCTGCATTTCCACATCCGAAAATTGGAAATCTTCCCAAGTGTCACCCTCGTTTATGCTATAATGAAGAACCTTGGTTGGTTTCGATTCGAGCACGATTACGATAATCGAGCCCGCATCACCATATTCCCAGATGTATTTTCCCTTCTTGACAGACTTCCAGGTTATTCCACCATCACGAGTAATAAACGTGTCAGCTTCCTCTTTGCTTGCCAGATACTCGCCAACGTTCCCTGTGCCCATCATAAGACCGATAGCCGAGGCGGATGAGAAGGTATCCCGAGGATCTCTGCGTTCTGTATAGCCATGAAGATGCAGCGAGCATTGATCAGTGCCCCTTCCTGTTGTCACTGAGCAGCCAAAGTTATGACCCTCGGTTGGAGGAGGAAGCAGGGCCCACTGTGCTCCATCATTGTGAGTAATCATTGTTTTGAGCTTTTTGCTAGCTCCTTTATTATTCACGGCGTCCAAATTGCCAACGACGTTAACTACCATCACACCTTCCAGGCCTTGCATTTTCTCGAAATCGGCATACCCCAAATCATTCCGGTTGACGGCATTTATACTGAGAACATATGACGTGCCGTTGCTATTACTTTTGATAAGTGAACCATAAAGAGCTCCTACCATCTTGTTCACCGTCACATGCAGGAAGATAGCATGGCTAGAGCTCTCAAGTACGGTATAAGCATTCTGAACAGGCACATCGAGGTTTACAGGGAACTTTGCATCTGCAAACGTTTTGCCATCCACGCTAGTACTGGCCTTCAGTGACTTGGGATTATTCTCGTCATGTGAAGCCACAACGATATATTCAGCCATGGTAGCAAAATCCTCGACGCCCGTGAAATTGAAATTGAATGAACTTCCGGAGAACCAATCTTTGCTAGACAGGAGCTGCAAAGGGTTGTTTTTGTTTTCGTTCTCAAATTGCTCACAGAATACCAAATTTTCGCTATCATTCCGGTCATCTCTGCCCATGAAATTGCACTTCCGAACTTCGCGAAGGAGGAGCTCCCAGTTCGCACCTCGATTCGTGCTATAGTGTGCCTCGAAGTGACAGTCTTCAGAATTACACTCAGTAGCACCAGTCCATATCAATGTGTCCTTATATTGCTGGTGAAAAGAAAGAGGTGAGAGTTGTTTTGGTCGTGGGATGTTAGGTGCTTTAAAGCTATCGACGGTATAACCACGATTCGCAGTGCAGAATCCCTCCTTACCATCGGTAAGGAAAAAGGCACCATCGCTATAATAAGGATGAGGAATAAGCTCTGAAACTTTCTTCCCTTTGAGAAGCTTTTCCCAGCTTTTGCCGTGGTCATGTGATATGTAGAGAAAACCCTCTCGAGTACGCATGACGATGGTTTCATCAGTCCCAGAGCTGCTCGACTGACGCTCCAAATAAAAGTATTCACTGAACCCTTTCTCGTCAAAAAAGTGCTTTTTAACGATGATTTTGCCATCCGTGGGGGTATGAGGTGTACTGCCCACATCACCACAGGAGCGCTCAATCTCCTTATCAAGATCCTTGCCACCGTCTCGAATGCAATTATTTCCAGGAATAAGTCTCCAGCCTGATGGTCCCATGTATTTGTCATTTGGGTCCTTGCACTGTCCTGCTTTGGGCGTTAATGGAGCAGCAGGCTCACAGCTTTTCCTGTCCTCGCTGCGTTTGAAATTGTAATCACATTCAAAATCTTCCTCGGTGCACTTGCATGGTTCAAAGATCGGTTGGGGAATCTTGAATTCCTCTTCTACAAAGCAATCTGCATCGGCCTTCCTGCGATGGAAAAATTGTTTGTGGCCCATCAAACAGTCGGGTTCACGGTTTTCATCCAAGCGAGCTGGCCATTTCTCAAAATCAGATTCCTCGCATTTTCGTTCATGCAGACCACCGAAATCGATTGAATAGATGACGTGTTCACCTTCACCATTCTTGTTGAAGTACCCAATAAGCAAAAATCTCAAACTTGTTGAGTCCGGAGTCGTTGTGAGTACAGCAGGATAGATCTCGTGCTCGAGATCCACAGACTCCCAGTCCTTGCCATGGTCAACGGAGAACTTGATCTTGTCGGTCTTCTCACTATAAGCGACCGCCATGACAACAGCACCTTGGTCACCAAACTCATACTTGTGAGGACCGTCTTGGGCATGCTTCCATGTCAAGCCCGCATCATCTGAGACATACAAGCTACCATCAGAAAGAGATTTAAGGTGGTCGCCAGTGTTGCCAATTCCCATCACAATTCCTGGCGCTGGTGTCGAAAACACACGTCCAGTGGCCCCGTTGAAAGTCGTCACTGAATGTAGATGTAATTTTTTGTCCCCTACTTTGATTGGCTGGAAAGTCCTGCCATCATCGAAGCTGATTTCGCTGATGACCTGTTTCTTCCTGTCGGGACTGTCTGATTTGATCACCTCCTCCCAATTTTTCACGGTATTGACCAACACGATACCTTGAATGTCGGCGACTTTCTCGAAATCAACGTAACCAAGCCTGTTGCGATTGGTGTGCTTGATGTTCGACGTGAAATACGTACCATTTGAATTTGAAGTGAAGAGTGCGCCCATGTGGTTATTGAGACTCTTGGAGGTCAGGACATCGACTTGAATGCTGTAGTTGGTACTTTCCAACACGGTATAAGCATTTTCCTCCAATCGATGACTTCCAAACTCAGCTCGATGCCAGGTCTTGGCATCATCGGTCACGTAAAGTGCATGCTCGTCGGTTCCCTGAGATTGAGCAGCAGCGACTAGGTATTTCTTAACTGCCGCAGTGCTAAGCACACCCGAAGCTGGTCTTCCCTGTTGCAGGTTCACTTCTGTACCTTCGGGGTTGCTACTGAAGAAGTCATCCGAGTACACCAGGCGATTGGCATGTCTGGCTTTTGATTTCAAACCCGGAACTATGCAATAAATGCGGTTTTCGATCTCACTTGACACATCTAGATCTTCGGCAAACTGGGGATGACCCACCGCCCAGGAGCATCCGTAAATACTTCTCCGCAGTAGCTTGACGGTCGAGAAATCGTCTGTTGTGTAGTATGAGCTCGCGATGCAAGAGCTCGCCACACATATCTCGCTTTGAAAAATGACCTTGTTTGAATCCCAGCCATGGAAGGAAAGAGAGGGGCTATCGAAGCCTATGAGATCATCATCAATCTCAAACGACTCCCATGTCTTTGCCTTATCCTTAGTAATCCAATGTCGTCCGAATCCCAGGGCGTAGGCCTTGTTATTGTCGAACGTGTGCGGCCAGATGGAGAAAACCTGACCCTTCATGTTGCCATTGGTACCCTGAACAACCTCCCATGTTTCACCGCCATCAAATGACCGGTGAAGGTCACCTTGGCTATTGAATATGATCGTGTCCGTACCTTCGAAATAGAACAGTCCGGAAGGTGCATGATCAAGCTTGGTTGTGGTAATTTTGGGCCCATCCGACTTCTTAGCAGCTCCAGGCTGCGATAGAAGTGCCAACAGCAGGCAACTCACGAGCGGAAGCCACCTAAAGATCATTGTAACGAGCAATAGAACATTTGAAGCGGTGGGGCGAAGAGAGCTTGCGCTGGAAACAGGTTCGGGAGCTGAGCTCGCTCAGCGGACCGATCCGAGGCGGCCGGGTGAGCAAGTGCAGGAGAAACGTGAAAGAGAGAGTTTGTTTTGAAGTTCTGAGTAGAATATAAATACCCCCCCCAGCACCAGTCGGTTAGCAAGAAACCAGTATGATGTAAAGGAAGGGGGAGAACGAATTTGAATGTGTTACGGAGCTGTCGCCTCCATCTCGACAGACAGCTGCGTGGCTTTGGGAGATGCTATGAGGTCACGTGCCAACATTGCTTATGGAAGCATAGATATTCTAGCATTGCTTTGATATTGGGCTTTCTTTTTCATTTTTTCTTTGGTCCCTTCTAGTTAATTTGGAGTCCTCTAACTTCTGTTGTATTATAGAAATGTACCTAACTGCTACACGAATTGAGTTCTGTGCTGTATTCCTGTAAGCTCTATGTGCAGTTCGAAAGCGAAAGTACAAAGATATCATCACATCTAGTGGTCTGCGTCGGTTCTAAATACTAATAACAAAGTGTATATATATTATATGAACAGTAGTTGAGGTATGAAACACCCAACCCCCGGATATCAAACATAATCTCAAGGTAGGCAAGGTAGGTATCGATAGTGCGCAAACTGTTAAAGCAATGATTCGCTGATACGCGAAAATCAAAATGGAAACATGTAGAGAGGGCATAATCAAAAGAAAATATGTACAATCATAACAGAGCCGTCTCTCTCAAAATGGAAAGGTGATGCGGGCAATGCTAGTTCAAAATGCAGTTAAAATATGTATGCGAATGAGGACATTGCAAGTAAATGAGGCGGAAATAGAGAGAAAGGCC
The DNA here is from genome assembly GCF_001890725.1 of Aspergillus wentii DTO 134E9. Classification (NCBI taxonomy): domain Eukaryota; kingdom Fungi; phylum Ascomycota; class Eurotiomycetes; order Eurotiales; family Aspergillaceae; genus Aspergillus; species Aspergillus wentii. Next base: position 886,526 of record NW_024467841.1, on the reverse strand, counting down.
GGATTCGTCAATCGTGGGGGAAAGAAGTAGAAGCGTGAAGAAGCAGCATCAAACTGATGAACACTTGGGCTTGACAAGGTTCAACATCGTTTCCGAAACTTGCGCCACATCTTCTTCATTATGCTCTGGTCGTCCGTGTCTAATTCCCAAGTATATGGACTGCTACTGGCTGGAGGGAGATCTGCCAATTTCAATGGGTCCTCCGCAGATGATGGGGAGACAGACGGTGATTCTGTCCGGAGATCAGGGCGAGTCAAGGTCATTTTTAGAGTCATCTCCCGGTTACCTGGAATCCGGTGAGGGCCAGGCTTGGGAGTTGGCATTGACGAATGCCGCTTGTTCCCCAAAAAGGTAGCATTGGTTGGACTTGGAAACTCTTTGGCAATAGGAGACAACCGGGATATGACTGATTGAGTCTTTCCTTCTTTATCCCCACCAACTGAAATCTCATCTTCTTCCTTGAAAAATGTGCCGGTGTATTCTTGCGGGTTTGGCGTGGATCCGGGCACAATGATCTCTGGACTTTCCAGAGGAAGATTCTCCTTGTTGTTTTCCACTGCCGGGAACCCAAATTCGATTGCCTCATCAAACTTTTGCGGTGATGCTAGGTAGACTCTGAGCTTGAGACGGGCTTCGGGGTCTTGATAGTATTGTGCAGAGGGATCGATGCTCGAAGTAGAAGAACGGGGAGCATGCTGAACCTGTCGGTGACTTGACGAGGGCCGAGATGTAGTGGAGGTGCGGCCAATAATATTGGCCAGTGAAGAAGGAACATTGGAGGACTGACTCGATGCCGGGATCCTCCTGTGCGCAATAGAGGCCATTGGTTTGCGAGCCAAATTGTTTGAGTTGAATGATAGGGTTCTCCGGAAAGAAGGCATCCTGCGAGGTGCCGGCTTTGATGTTGTATTGACGACGTGTGCATGGTATTCATCAAGGGTTAGGTCGAGATCTCCATCTTCATCCAACCACCGGAAACTGTCGTACAGCGAGTCGTCCATTTCGTCCTCTGATTCTGAGTCTGAATCAGACAGGTAAAGGGTGGACGACTGAGAGAAGGGGGTGGTAGTCTCTGACGGCAGGCTCTCTGAAGACCAGCGAGGTCGACGTTCCTTTTGCTCTAACCGGTACAGGGTCTCGTCTGCGGCGTCAAGAATCACGCTCTCGCAATAGACCTGGCGGAGACGGAGTTGCTCTTCTCTAGAGAAGTGTTTTTGCTGGACTTTAGGTGGGAGTGAATGGAAACATTGCGAGTCGGCCTGAGTCGCAAGATAAGCCACCTTAAGGGAACCGGGTTTGGACCGCTTATGAGGGACATAGGAGAAAGAGGGAGGATAGTTGAACAATGGTTTCTCCAAGCGACGACGCCTTTTGCTGCTGAAAGGCTTCGCTACCGATGAAGGCCGACTCCGGAAGGTGCGAAAGTGGAGGCAACGAGGTGCACTGGACGGGCTAGTATTGAATTGATAGTCGAGGACATGGTCAGGATCGCTGTGCGCGAGGCGCATGCGGAAGCGTTCGACATTCGAGAAGAACTGAAGGGGAGGAAAGGGACCGTGTTAGCTTTCAGCGAGTCAGAAACAAAAGAGAAGTGGCCCTCGTGGGGATTTTTTTCTCCAGAGTTTAAAGGCATGGCTCAAGTTCCCAGCCTGACCAAGTCGAACCATGGACGATAGTCTATCATAGTGTGAGTGATAGTCGCACCCACTGGCAAATCATCCGCCGACGCGATCATGGGTCAGGGGCTCATGTCACCCACTTAGTATGAAGTGACAATGTGCCTGCAGAGAACGGTCCAATGGTGCAAATGGGTGTGGATTGAATAATTCTTGAAGCAAAAGAAAGGGACAAAGGAAGGATCGGGGAAAGAATGAAGGGGGGAAAAAAAAAGAAAAAAGAAAGAAAGAAATGATGATTACCAGGATTAGAAGTCCAGTTGAGGTTATCGCGGGGGAGTTTGAAGTGTTGGGGGGGGGGAGCCATTAAGGCAAAAGCACAAAAAAAAAAGGGGGGGAGGTGTTTCGGAAAGAATAATTTGGAATAAAAGCAGCAATATGGATGATCATAACATGGTCCGAGTGGGTAAGATGATATTATCATTCAGTGGCATACCCCCCCCCCCCCCCCCCACAACACACACACACACTATGTGCTCGATAACATCTCATGAGGGGAATTTGATCAGGAAGGGAGATATTTTCTTCTCTAAAAGAAGAAGAAATTGAACAAGAGAATAGCACATACCTTCCGTCTCAAAGCAGGAGGAAATGAGTCGAATTCCTCCTCACTAGGGATAGCTAACAGCTTCATGGTCTGCGTATTTCATCAAGCCCGACTCCAGTAGTGTGTCAATAGTTGATTGGCAAAAACAATCACTTCGGAACCACAATGGTAACGCTCGAGGGATCGTGAATCGGGAGTAACAAAACAAGAAGCAATCCAATAGTCTCGATGACTATGAAAAGAGATTGAGACCGGCAGAAGAAATGACGAGGAAGAAGAATCAGTCATCAGACATCTCGGTGATAACTAGGTAGCGATCGATTAGAATTAATATATCAAGAAAATAGACAGTATCCAGTCCTAAAGCTGGAGAGCCGAAGAGTTGGCACCTATATCTATCATTCCAGAGAGCTAGCCCCGTGGGCACGATAAGAAAAAGCAAAGAGAGAAGAAAATGGAGAGGGGAAAACGAGATGATTGATGAACATGTAGATAGATATGGACAAACTCACCGACTAAGCTCGGGATTATCGCTAGTCAGGGCGCTTCCATCTTCCATCTTCCTCTTCATCGTGTGCATTTCATCTTCATTACTCGCCCCCCCCCACTTCTTTCCCCCTCATGGAACAGGAACCAGCCTGTCTCCATTATCATCTGCCAAATCACACACAACAATGGCATCGCAAAGCTCCTCTGTTAGGCGTACTAGGGTCATCCGGGATGGCTTGGAAGTGGGAATCCTGTCAGTCTGACAGCTCATCGCCCCAATCCCAGCCAACAACGAAATACATAATAATTATGATAATGAAAAGACGTCAGTCAGCCTTGGATCAACACAGCCGCGAAATCTCATTCGTAAAAACAGATTGTATTGAAAGCCAAACTAAGGCACGATGGAGGAGAAGAGACGGGAAGAGAAGCGAAAAAGCGACGGACGACTGAAAAGATGCGATAACGGAGACGCTATTTTTGGGGCCTGTCACACTTTTTGGCCCGTCGGAGCTTTGGTCACCTCGAATGGTGAATCGCCAAGTTTCATCAAGAGGGGCTGTTTTTTTTCTTTTTTTTCTCGCTGCCAAAGTCATCCAAATTCATCCCACATGGTATTAATTTCCGTCTGTCATGGTTATTGTGCAAGCGCCCAGATCGACTGTTAGCCGCGTGGGCTGCTGGTGTATGTATGAAACATGTCTCATGTAAATATGTACATATACGTGTATATGAAGAGACAGATTAAGTACCATGGATGTCAGAAATTACAACAGGGTAAACACCGTGGTCCATGATGCCATATCCTTCCATTCTCTCCCCCTGCTTGGAGATAGAGAACCTTGGATAGATCATCTGTAGGGACGGGCAGGGAGTGGACCCCCACCGATCGACCACGGTAGTAGTAGATCGAAGGTGTTCTCGTCTCTGCGGGGATGGTTCCCTCCATCTCATGGTTTTGAACAGATCACAAGAAATCCCGAACACGTTCGTCTGAACTCTGACTTTGATGGCGATTCCCTCGAAAAGCAGGCGATAACTACCAGCTCCACTCCATCGCCTGTTGGGCATGCAGCATCGATACGCATGATCTGAGCTATCACAAATGAAATTTTACCCCGCTTCGTAAAGCCACGGAAATATTTCCAGAAACATTTGAAAATGCTTCATGCGATATCACCGAAGAACGTAGTTCATCTTGAACTTGAACAGCTTAATTTCAAAGAACAAAGAAGAGCTAGTCGGAGTAAACCTGCCCGATTGAATGTACCAACCAAGGATGCGATCCTATTACACTCGGGCTAGCTGGATGGGAACCAGGGTTGTCGTTTGGAGCTAGATCGGAGCCGAAACAGCTCCATCCATACCACTGTACAGTGTAGATACAGCGGGAAAAAGAAAAGAAGAAGGAAAAGCCTCGGGTATGAACACCAGCAGTTCGCAGCTTCTTACTCGAATCCACCAAGTGGTTCATGAACGAAGAAAGTAGTGCCATGACAGATCACATTTGTTGGTAACGTAGCCCACCTTTGCAAGACCCATGAACAGAATACAGCATGATGGAATCTTGGATGGAGTCAAACGCCAATACTGGAAACCGCCAATACCGGAAACCCCTCCCTCCCGGCAATGAAGCCGGTCGTATTATCCATATCTATTCTTCTTGTCGAGCTTCTTGTCGAGCTCGAGTGATAGCCATATTTAATGAAGGTTCCTGCTGAATGAGTCGTACCACCATGGGATATTGTGTAAGCTTATGGTAGACAGGGATCATGCTGGCAGTCACATTGACATGATAATATTCAAATCAAACATACAAATTAACCCTGCTGTATCGGTTGTATGCAAATGCTTTATGACTACTCCAATTCGACTATCGATCTTAAACAATAGCAAGTGTCTGGACGCTGGTTATTGTATAATTACCTGATAGAACAGTGAAAACCAACAGAGGGTATATATCTCTAACGCTGAAAAAATCCTCGCCCCTAGCCAAATGTGATAAGACAATGGCAGAGCAGCCAATGTATAGAAGTCCTGTAAGCATGAGACCGCCCTCAAATCTCGCGCAAATCAAATCACGTTGAGCACGCCCTGCATGGCAGCCGTATTTGAATCCTCTCGCCGGGAAACATATGCCCGGACCTCTTGCACGCTGAGACCAGCCTCAGCTTGACCGGCTCCTCCAGCACCGCGCCCAGAGCTGGCACCAGCGTTATTGCCGGGTCCTCCGGTGGCACCACTGGTCGCTCCTCCTCGGATTCGTTCTCTCAAGGCCTCCGAGCCAATAACGAAGAGACTGCCAACTTCCAGCAAGACATCTATCGCACAGCCAGGGCCCTTGATCTGTTCGTCAATGTCCCACGACTTGAGGAGATCTGCATACTGTGTCATGTCCTTTGTCACCATAAGACCTCCGGCTCCATTGACAGCGAACCGCTTGAAATGCTCTAACAGGAGACTGCGAGCCCCAAGGGCAATCTCCGTTAGCAACTCGCGGATGTTGGAGCCGGTAGATGGCAAGGAAGCCAAAGCAATGTTGTGTAAGCGTGTCAAAAAGGTGCAAATTGAAGCGCATGTCTGGGTCACATTGGTTAGTTGCACCGAAAAAAATAGCAGGGAAACATATCACTGACCGGTGTCTGCAATTTCTCCAACCAAGCTGCATTGTCTCCTTCTTTGGGGCGGAAATCATTTTTCTTTTGGCCAGACAAAAGTTTGCTCACCCATGTAAAAGTTGCAGCAATTGCCTTTTGCTCAATGGTGTTTATCTTTTCTTCAATGCGCATTGTCGTCAGGTTGACCTTCTTCTCCATATCCCGGCGAATTGTGATACTGCTAGTGGCAAGTGGAATGAGAACTGTATTTATACAGGTTACCATCAGATTGGTGATGCTAATGGCACTCCGGACAGCGGGTAGGTAGGCAAAATCAGGCTCGGCCTTGCCCGACTCTTGTGATGCCGCTGCTTCCAAAGCGGCGTCAAGACATACTTCGATATAACCTTCGCCCATCATAGATAGAAGAAGGTTCAATAGTGCAGAAACATCCTTGGGTGTGTCACTGTTGACACTAAGTTCCAACCCACGACCAACTCCTTCAGCAAGCCACTTGAGCATACGCTTCGCATAGGCCAAACTAAGGAGGCCATCCTCCTCTGTGAGCTTGATTTCTGTCGGCCGAAGCGAGTCCGTTGACTCCCTTAACCCGGCAACCTGCAGCAGCATTCGTCTCTGGGTTGGGGAAAACTCCGAGGATTCTAGGCGGTTGATATAAGCATCTCTGGCAGAGGAGAGGAATTCACTCCCGGACTTGGCCAGGGATGCCATGAAAGTCGTCGCAGCCTTTTTCCGACGAGCATGAAACGTAGTAAACTTGAACAAGAGTGATGTATACAGCTCCTCCAGGTTCTTCTTTTCCCGCTCAATGTAGGAGGACCCCACAAAGTAGGGCACAAAAAGGTCCTCGAGTTGTTGATCCAGGATCAATGCTGTCTGGGAAGAAATAGGGTCTGGGTGCTCAGTCAGGCCGTGAGATTTCAGATCATCAACCAGTGCACTGATATAACCACGGGAGCTTTGCAAAGATCGCAGAAAGGCCAGAGATGAGACCCCGTTGGCCTTTTCCAAGACCATCTCCAGCCTCTGCTGGATAGACTGTTGGAACACACGTTGTAGGAACTTCCCGAGCACCTGATCATAGTATGGAAACGCTCGCCGGATGATAGCTGATTCCTCTTGAACTACAACCTTGACCTCATCAATCAATGACTGAAGGCTGGGTTCCACTTTCAGAAGTTCAGCATCAGGGTCTGCCAGTTTGTCCCAGGATTCTGGATCCCCCCCCACCTCTTCTGTCACCAATTGACTCCGGTCGATGAAGAACTGGTGTTGATTGACGAATAAAGCAATAACACTTGCGCCACAGTTGAAATCCTGGAGCACAGTCGCACAATCTTTCATGCCCTCGAAATTCGCTTTTCGGTAGAAGTCGTCAAATTGTTTTAGGAGATCTTTCTCTAGTGTCTCCGAAAACTTTTCGATAATTTCGCGTGTGTTCCGGCGGTCAACATTGTCTTCTCCAACATCCGTATGCTCGTCCGTAGATGTGGTATTGGTCCCATATGCCCCGTTACTCTTCGCACTCGATTCATTCCAGCTCTTGGGGTCAAGTCTTTGGCTTATTCTCAACAATTGTCGCGCAATCTGGGCTGAGCGCACCTTTGCCTCACCAGTTCCAGACCTCCTCAGATTTTCTAGCAGTGTGATCTCTCCTCTATTGCTCACACTATCCCAGCACTGAAGTAAGAAATGAGCATCAAGGGCTCGGCGTCTTTGCCGGTCAAGCTCTTCCAGCCTCCGCCCGGTTTCAACAGCCATATTGCCAGTCCCCCCAGTCATTTCGCCGCCACTGGAGATGCCGGCTCCATTGAGTGACGTATCCAGTTGCTGGAATGACTCGATAGTCTGCTTCAGCTTTCTGCCTAGGATATTGACATTTTGTGAGTGTTGAGCTTCCGCCCTTCGTACTGCCGCGGACAGCTCATTTTCTCGAATCTCTAGATCACCGGACAATTCTCCTAGCTGTTGTTGCGCGTGCTCAAAGGTTCGGATTAGCGGTTTGGGATCAAACGGCTGGTTCCCACCGGTGGACCCAGCCGCAGAGCGACGATGCAGGATGGCAGTATCGGAGAGCTCCTCGATAAACTCCTTGACAATGAAATCCCGACTAGAAAAATCCTCGAGTGTGAAACTGGGCCCTCTGGGGAAGACGGAGCGGGAGGCGGGATTCGGTTGTGAATTTATGGACGCATTGTCCGGCATTTTGGTGGCTGGAAGGGATATCCTGCCAGCATGGAGAAAGAAAAGAGATGGCGATGGACAATGCACTCAAAAACAATCGATTCCACCGGACTGTAGCGTTTGCTGCATCTTCTGAGCGAGCGGATCGAGGGAAGCTCGAATTCCATGTTTGAGATGCGCGGAGTCGCCGGTCCTATTTCCACCGCCAATACTCCTTGGTTCCACGACAAAGGCTCCACGTTGCCTGTTGCTGGGTTTGGATACACAGATAAGAATGCAGCATTTACCATGAATAAAGTCATACATAATTATCTTTCTGGATCTAGCGGAGCAGTTAGCTCTAAGCTGCACTTACTCTGTTCTCATACTGATACTCATATTATCATTTAACAAAGCAATTGACTCAAATATCGTTCTTTTTCTAAATATACTCAAGCAAAGGCTAGGAAATGACATCATGTCATAAACTGATGCCTACATTAGTACTCCGTATTTGTCTTCTATTTCATTTCGAAGATACAGGGGATAAGCCATAGTTCAGCTGTTATGGAAGGGAAGCCACAATTGACGTAGTACTGCCAAGTGGCGAAGCCAAATACCACAATGCTGATAGGACAACGTCATAATATATCAGTTTAATTATTTATTCAAGGATATTAAAATAATTGCTAGGCTACCTAGTAAGAGCAAACCAAGAGGTTTTAGAAAATGAAGTGGGAAGAAATAACATAAGTATCATATTGTTGGGATTGTCAATTAGTTACAAGAAAAAAGTAAAGACCGCTTCGCCTTGTACGGAGTAACCAAGCCAACTTCAACCCCGTGCCGGATAACATTGCTCAGTCCAGCACCTAATCGAAGAACCTGAAAATACCTTACCTATTTCTAGCTGCTATACAAGATCGCCATGGTCTCCCAAAGAGACAGAGAGCTGCTGAGGAGCGATGTTCGTGCCCGAGGCGTGAAGCTCAGCGCCGCCGATCGCGAAAGCCTTCTGAAGCCGTATTTGCCAGATCCATCCGACCTCCCACGACGACAGAACCAGCAACGCAAGAATGCTCCTCGCAAGACTCCCATCCGGTCCTTTCTCAAATCACAACTATATCAACTCACTTACACGCTCATTCACATTTTCTTCGGAATCACGGTGCGCCTCATTCAGACCTACCATGCTGTCGTGGACCGCATTTTTGCCATCGTTTATTACCATCACCGTACTCCGGAGTTGATCCAAAAAGATGTGAAGGGATTGAAGCGCATACCAGAACATTTGAGTGTCATTCTGACATTGCGAAAGGAAGACGATGCTTTGGTTGTGTTGATGGACGAGGTGGCAGAGCTCGCTGCCTGGAGCGCATGCTCTGGGATCCCCGTATTGAGCATCTACGAGAAAAGTGGTATGTCAAGATGTCCAGTGGCCCTTTCATTAAACAGAGTCGGAATAAAAGCTGAGAAGTTATTTGCTTAGGGGTCCTGAAATCATGCATTCCTACCCTACACCAGGTCATCACGAGCAAACTTTCTTCTTACTATGGCTCACCCTCACAGCAGCCAACATTGCAACTCTTTGCTCCCCATCACCCAGTATATAATGTCTCCGAAAATGGAACTTCAACCAATAAACCTAACTCCAGACCCCTTACTATACTCCTTCTGTCCTCTACTGATGGTCGAGAGACGTTCGTGGACCTCACAAAGACGCTGGCGGAGATGTCACAGAACGGTAAATTATCACCTGAAGACATCACCATGGAACTGGTTGATGCGGAGATCAGTGAGATCACGACACATCCCCTCCAGTCAGCTGCTTCTACCACTGCCGACAGCCAGGCGCATGCTAGTGTCATTTCTCTCAAGCCTGAACCTGACCTTCTCTTGGTATTTGGGCCTTTCCTTAAACTGGACGGATATCCACCTTGGCATATTCGACTCACGGAGATGTTCTGCACGGGTGACAAGAATCATGGAGCTACTGGCTATGGTGAGGTAGTTGAATACCAAGGGTTTATCAGGGGCTTGTGGCATTATGCTGGAGCTCAGATGAGATTCGGACGGTAAAAAGTTGGTGTTTAAAAGCATACCCTGGTCGACCTTATCATCACCAGCCCCCGATCATCGAACGAGAGGAGGAGGGGGGGCGAAAGGCTCATTGCTAAGTGTGTATACCTAATCAGAATATTATTACTTGCATAATTCATCTCTGTATTTTGGTTTCAGGCATTAAAATACATGCACAACTTTACTGATATCTAAAGCAGGGTTCAAACTCCCGTGCCAGCTGAGCAGGAGTATACCGGGAGATTATTGATTGTATGATGCACTGTAGATTTAATGTCTCCGACTGGGGAGGCTACCAGCAACTACTTGATGTTAAATATATAAATAAATATTGATACTAGATAGAATTCGTGAAATTTTCGTCGTCGGTATATATTTCAAATTATAGCGAAGATGCAGATGAGATACAGGCATCCTAGATCGTTTCATCAGCTTCATACGTACATAGTACAGTAATTCTCGATTTATTGCTGGTACATTATCATGCAAATAATCTACAGTCGTTACCTGGTTTCTTTCTGGCCTTCTGGACTGTTCAGTGCCCCATAGCGACACGTTATCCCGGCGGTCTGAATGACGCAAGACAGAAGACAATAAAAACTCAAGGGAACAAAAAAGTGCCAAATAGGAGTCTTCTTTTTCTCTTCATTATCGTTCATGTAAACAACCAACATCAAATATCTATCAAACAAGATTTAGGAACTGATTCCCCTGACGACTCCAGTATTTATCATAATTGGCAAAGAACACTGCTCTTTGATCGGCTTGATCAACTTGCTTCATTTCAAATTCTCCACTGAGTGGCACTGACAGTCTGGCTACAGGGGTTATCCTGTTGAGAAGCAAGTAACACACGCAGACACGGCCTTGGATTGACGACTATCACTGCCCCAAACGCTCAAACTCGACGACTATTGGGACTCGTCATGGGAGTCCCAGCGTCCCGCCGGTTTTAGGGCAGTTGTCGGGACCCATCAGTGACCACTATCGCTTGCGTTTATTGCGTCGCCTCCCCAGTCCTAGACCGTGTTCGACCCTCGTGCTGTTGAGGGGACCAGCCGCCAATTTGAAGATCGAACCCTCTTTCCCTGCGACAGTGCGACTTGTTTTGCAAATGAAAAAGAAAAAACGGGGCAGTACCATGGTACCATGGGTCGTACCTGCCCGTCAGTCGTACTGGTCGGGATGATTATCTCACTTTAATCTTTTATTCTCCTCTTCTTTTGCTTCTCAATAGATTCTCATTATAATGGGCTGAAGTTTCTCTCTCTTTTGCATCACTAGTGCTTAATTGTGAGGATTTTGTTTGAATTATCGCCATGGTTTCTCTATCTGCCTGGATCAGACACCCACGACGCTGGGTTTTCGTCGTCTCCCCCATTTTGGGTCTCTTCCTGGTCTATCATCTTCTCCAGACTCGTCCAAATGCCTTTGTTGATTCTCTGCCGATTGCGGGCGAACAGGAGGAAGAGGCCGTCTCATCATTTTCGCCTGCTCCTGATAGCGATAACAGCAGCACTCCCGCCATTACCACCGAGGCTACCAGTTGTAATTACATCCATGGGATGGAGGATATCCTTGTCGTCATGAAGACTGGTGTCACAGAGGTGCGGGAAAAAGTCCCTGTGCACATCAACACAACACTTAAATGTGTCCCGCACTATGTCATATTCTCAGACTATGAGGAGGAGATCGCCGGTGTCCGTACCTATGACGTCTTGCGCAGCGTCAGTAATGAGACAAAACAAGCAAATCTGGATTTTGGTATATACAATCGATTACACGACCAAGGACGAGAAGGACTTCTGGCTGCTGACTGGCGGGATGAGGCTAATGGCCCTTTTGGAAAACCGGGCAACCCAGGGTGGAAGCTGGATAAATGGAAATTTGTGCCAATGATGGATGAAGCGCTGCAGGTGCGACCCAATGCCAAATGGTATGTGTTCATCGAGGCAGATTCCTATATGGTGTGGCCGAATTTGGTAGCTTGGTTATCCCGGCTAGACCACAAAAAACCATACTATCTCGGGGCTCCGATGCAAATCGGCAATATTCTCTTCGCCTACGGTGGATCTGGAATAATTCTTTCAAACCCTGCAATGCAAATGGTCTCGAAGCACCGAGCTGGACAGTCTACAGAATTGGAAAAGTTCACTGCCGACAACTGGGCGGGTGATTGTGTGCTGGGAAAGGTGCTACACGATGCAGGCGTACGTTTGCTTTGGTCATGGCCGATGTTGCAAACTGCTCGCGTATGGGAATTGGATCATTTCGCTGAAGGCTATGGTCGGAAGCCATGGTGCTATCCAGCAATTTCTTACCATCACATGGATACACAGGATATCGAGGTCATGTGGCATTTTGACCAGGAATGGTTTGGAGATGTAAGTGATGATTCCCTGGTCTATCTGTTTACTGGTCTAACCAATGGATACAATGTAGGGGAAAAATTCGTTATTATTGCACGGCGACGTTTTCAAAAGGCTGATCCTCAACGAAACGTCCAATGAACATGACAATTGGGATAATTTATCCTCCGAAAATGCTAATGAACAGCATAAAGATTTGGTTTTCCAATCGGCGGATGACTGCGCGAAACATTGTGTCCAAAATTCCGATTGTCTACAGTTCTCTTTCGACAGCGGCAAGTGCCTGACGTCAAAAACAGTCATTCGGGGCGTCAACCATGCTACGATGCACTCCGGCTGGATGACAAAACGAATACATATGATTTTGAAGAAAATGAATTCGTGCCCCAAAGTGGAATACATTACATGAGACACGAGAGCTATATCTGTTATAAATATCTATTTTTGAGCCGGTGATGTGTATATGATATGACCTTGCATTGGGATAGGAAATTTGCATTAGTCTGCTGTGCGGGCTCGCGGTGGTCTTTTTGGGGAGTATTGGAGTACAAGGCATACTATTAACTTGGATTACTAGATAACTGCTAAAGCTAACAAATTCATTGCGTTCTATGATGGATATCTGACAGCCTCCTATCGATATAAATCCATCACCTCATAGCCAAAGGGTAAAGAAGCCTTGAATAATAAAAGCTTATCCAAGACGTGCTATGTCCACTCCCCCCCTCTTTGGAAATTTCTATTACGCTCATAGATGAGCCAGCTATGAATAGTCTTGTTCACCAGACACGGTCCTTTTCTGGGCTGTGATACAGGGGCTTCCTCTTTTCACTATTTTATAAAAAGATATCTAGGACTGATTTAGCATATGAGTGAAATAATACTACATACAATAAAACTTCACTATCATCTGAAAGGTTCCCTGTGAACTGAACCTTTGTATGTATATACACGCATCTTCTATATATATTATGTTGAGGCGTTTAGCAACATCTGAAACGAAACCACTGCAGGTTAGTATAAGGCTAAAAGCCCTGTAATAGATATATTCGATCCAACGCTCCTCAACGCCATCCGACCGGCATCTCTGGTGGCTAGACATCTTCGCCTCTACCAGGAGGGGCTTGTGTTGAAGTAATGTATGGCCCCCAAAAAACAAATATGACCCACACAATGATGCCGTCCGATGAGATGGTCGTATAGATTCAGGTGGCCGCTAATGAGGCTGTCCTGTAGATTGAAAGTATATGAAGGTCTTAATCTGCATATAATTAGCCCCACCTCATATAGAGAGATCGACGCGACCTCACCATGGAGTACCGTGAAAAATAGAGAACAGACAATATTTATTTATTCCACCGTATCTTTGAAAAGAGGAAAATTCATAATTCTGATTTTTGATAGAACCAGTAGTGTTCCCATGCTGTAGCACACTCTTATGATGAAACAAATCGGAGAATGATATCGTTAAATGTGGATGTCCACGTTGTGCTCAACCACTCATCGTATTCTCTGTTGGCTCGCGGAATGTCTCTGGAAAAAAACCTGGTGGGGGCCAAATGTCTGCGATGGATGTTGGGTGGACCAGTGGCTGAGACCCCACTAGTCTGTCTGGATCATCACAAAACGCTTGGAATGTGTTATCATCTATGAATCCAAAATCCCTCAGGCCCGCCTCGCGGCTGTTAGCCCACTCGGTGGTATCCAGATACGCCAGGTCCTTGAAGATGGTATCGATATCACCTGTTGGTGAGTTTTCACCAGGATTACTGGTATTGAGCATCATGTTATCGGTCATGGAGCGATCATTAGGGCCTGTACCAGACATCATCGTATTTGAAACAGATGAATCAGGAGTTGGTGGCTGGGGATGTGAGGTCGGTGGGACTGCTACCTTAGGCCTATTAGTTGGCGTGGATTTGTCCATGAATGTCGGTGTTCCATCCATAGGTGGTTGAAGAGATACGTCCATCATGGACAAATCCGCATTTTCCATGGCCGTGTCCTTCGGTGTCATGTACTGTCCATCAACTGGGATACTGATACCCAGAATTGAGCTATAGTCTGGATTAGCAGGGTTTGCCAGCATATGTCTTCTTGCCTGTGGGTGCATTGGAGTTTCGCCTTGCAGCCCCTGGGGTCCTGCGGTAGACATTGCCATGGCATCACTAGGGAACCCATTACTCGACCCACGCGCAAACCCGTTCCCATCTGTCATTGGCTGCTGGAAGGAGAGATATGATGTCTCTGGCAAGTCCTTGGACTGATACCAACGCTCGATATCCGTTGTCAATGATCCATACACAGGCCACACCGGACTGAGCTCGGATGTTCGTTGTAGAAGTGCTTCCGTCCAGCGTGCAAAGGGAAAGGTGTCTGATTCAATGTTATTCCGCAGTACAAATGCCTGTTCAGCGATCGTATGTAAGGAAAGTTCAAAGATCGGAGGAAGACCACACATCTGAAAATTTTCCAGATGCTGTGTTATCACTGGGAGCGCCCGGTATAGGAGTTTCTTTGCACCTTCAATAGCGGGTCGTTGCGAATGATGCAAGCCGATTTCCTGTGGAGCAATGCGTAGGTAGAGCCAAAGTAGCGTGGCAGTATAAGTTAGGCCAAGGTAGGTTTGGTGTGGGAGTAAGGCAGAGTGTCGCTCGGGGTAAATACTTTCAGGCCCAATCAGCCGACATGCTAGCGGCAGATGGCCATCCCACTGCTTCAGCTCCAACACTAATTGCTGGGAGAACCCTTGCATTTTGGGCCCAGCCGACGCGTTTCGGGCGATCTTGTTTACCACGCTGGCCAGTTCAACAAGACGATTAAAGCAACTGAGGGCAAGCAAAGGGCCTCGCCGCGGGGGATTTTTGCCTGGTGTGGCTTCCATAGGTGGCAGGACATCCGCCCAGCAATTCCACTCCTCCAAGCCGTCCTCCTCAAGCAGAGTGACATTCGTCAGGTCCCGAGGATGCATACAAGGTCTTCGAGAAAGACGGAAAGAGAGCAGGGAATCGATCACAAAACACCCGAGAAACACAGCCTTGCCCTGTCTCAACTCCTCGGATCGTCGAGTGTCGGTAACTGTACTGAGATCCATGGCAACAGCCATATGCACGGCTTGGCTGCTCAGTAGCCAGGCAGCAGTAAAGTCTCCCAGACCAATGTTCACCAATGACAATAGCAAAAGTGACTGTAGGTGTCCTAGCTCATACCGCTCCTGCTCTGGTGGGATCAGTTTCCGCGCAATTGAATAATACTCCCTGGTCTTGGAGAGCAGGCCCGACGGCCCATCACGTGGGTAGCCCTGGGATTGGGAAATGGTGTAGCTCAGTATTGCCCATAGTGCAGCATGATCACCAGAGCCAGGAGACACGCTTGCCACGGACAGGGGGGCATTGGCGTAGAGATAAGAGGCGCGAAGAATGTTGTGTTTCGCCACAATGGGGAACCAAGAGTGGGTGATGGCGAAATAGGCATCTAGCAACTGCGATGTCTGGGGAGGAAGTCGTAGAGAATTAAGGGGATTATTGGGGTGCGACACGGCTTGACTGTCGGTCGGTAAAGCTAGCCGGGCTCTTTTGGTACGAGGAGAGACAGAAGGTTCGACTACACGTGGAGCATCAGGCCCAAGAGGAGTTGAGGTACGATCAACGCGGAATCCCCATTCTCCATCTAAAGCAGAGATGTCTTCATGTTCTTCCCGGGATCGTTTGCCCGAAGTTTGCGATGACGATGGCGGATCGGAGTTGGACAGCATTTTCTCGAGCGCGCCATAGAGGCGACTGGTTTTCCAAGACTCATGTAGGCTCTCTGAAGCGCCATCGTCTGTCCACAGCGACATCAACTTGTTCCTCCGACTAGTCGATTCAGCGGTGACGCCTAGAAGGCCCAGCATGGTATCCTCAAAACCATCGATGTTGCAGAGAGACAAAGCCCAGAGCTTCTCTAGACCGCGAACATAACCTTCGGGCAATCCGCGCTTCTTTGCATGAGGATCGTATGAACAAGTCTGGCCCGAAGCCTGGCAGGCGGAGCAAGCGGGACGAAGGCCATCGCATTTATCCTTAAGACACAGCAATTTTGGATGTCAGCATTAGACGGAGAGCTCCCGGCAGGTTGTTGAACGAGAGAACTGGCCACTCTCTCTCCATCTCTCTTCGAAAGTGTCTTAAGAGATAAACAGAATAATAATAAAAAGAAAAAGAAAAAGATAAAGAAAAAGGAATCAACTAACTTTCTTGCTTCGACACCTATCACAGGCTCTGGAAACCCTCTTGCGTCGAGGGGCTTTTGGATCGGAACCCTCGTCCATGGAGGAGGGTCAGTTAGGGCGGAGAGGGCATGTCATGTAGCAAGGAGATCGAGGGAAGACGATCAGCAGACCAGCGATATTAATCAACTTGAGAGAAGCCGACTTAAAAAGATAAAATAAAATAAAGTAAAGTAAAGTAAAGTAAAATAAAATAAAATAAAATAAAATAAAATAAAATAAAATAAAAAGAGGGGGGAAGAGAGAGAAGAAACAGTTGCAACTAGAGTGTAAAGTCAAATGATGTCGCGAAGAGTCTCAAAACCGCATGATTTCCACGGCATTAAAAAAAAAAAAAAGGCGCAACCGGAAGGTCAGAAAGGGAAGAATTGCGCAAGGTTGAGAGAGAGAGAGAGATAGGATTTCCCAAATTGGATTGACACAGCCACTACAGGGTCCTTTTTTTCTCTCTTCCTTTCTTCTTTATTATTATTACTTTCCTTCTGTAAATCGGCTTTTTCCAGATTATAATTTTTTTTTTTTTTAAGCGAGGCCAGATCGAACGGAGGACGCGGGCAGAAGCATCCCGAGGCAAAGATGCACGGCTTCAAGCCTAAAACATCGGGGCGAAAGTCGGGAAGTGGTTCGATGGAGAGAGACAGAGAGACAGTTCCGACGGATTTCCCCACATTCAGCACCCCACGACACCCCACAATGTGCTTTGCTACAGGATGCATGGATGTTTAGTATGTCTGATAAGGAGGTGTATGGGACACTGAAGACTATTCTTTAGTCATTCATTCAGACAACCTTCCATTGGTATGAACTCAGGTTGGCTTTATCCTGAGCTGGTTGGAGACGGACTTAAAGAGTCGAAAGACGGACGGTTTTTTCCGTAGCCGGTTCTTCCCTGCCATTAGCCCCGTAGATACGGAGTACTCCATATGCTAGTAGTAGTACTAGGAGTACCTGGAAGAACCCGACGTCCCGACTCCATTTGCCCAGGAAATTGCATCCATATCCCAGCTGATACTCCTTTCACAATCCAATCAGCACTTACCAATGGCAACCTGCTGGGTTACTGCTGAATTTCGGTGCTTTGTTCCAACTAAGTATTTGCCTTGATGGAAAATGTGGAGATTATCAACTGCCCCACGGGCGAAGAATCGCGACCACATTCAGTATCCATCTCCGATTGAGGATCAAATCATCAGGCAAAGATCGCAAGCAGTAGTGACTGATCTATTAATACGGTCCCATGATTTAAGCCTTTCTAGAAATAAAAAAAGAACGCTCCATCGGGGCTGAGTGCTTGTTCCAACGGCATCCCGATCAGGGTTGCATTGGCTTCTGTATTCTCCATACGAAATGCTTCAATAAACAGTACTAGCAAGGGACTCTAATCTTAACTCTCTAGCGTACATGGTTATATTCTCATCCTTTCTATTATTGCCACAGAATACTAGAATCGATGGCATGTTGTGAGCCGCGGATCTATACTTGAAGCCTGGTAGATATTCATTGTAGTCTGATATCTATGTAAACTAGCAAATCTTCCCAGAAGGTACTTTCTGTCCGTCTACCAGTTCATTTTCAATTCAACTCCCAATCATCATTCCATTAAACTTGGATATTTATTATAGATTTTTTGACGCCTTGACAGAAATGTCATTCGGTCAGAAATCACTGCGGTTAAACCCTTTACCGGCCGCTATCGGCGGCAGGCGGTGAATAGCGGCAATTTCTCCATCTGGGGAAGGGCTTTGAGCAACGGCAGTTGAGATGCCCGCAACCGAAAGGAAGAAGAATCATCACTTGGTCACACTCAGTGGTGCTTATTGCTCTTTGTGTGTCTTGGTTGCGGTCATCCCATACCAATTCCTGATTTACCTTTCTTTTGCCATTCCTGTGGCTGAATCCTCCAGAAGACCAGTCTTCGCAGCATGCAAGCTGGGAAGTGCCATCTCCGCATCTCCAAACCCCCCACGCACACTGGACGATCGATTTCTCGCCGCTACATTGGACACAAGACACTCCCTACTTTTCAATCAGCAACGGTAATATGGCGCTCTTGAATGGCTAGCTGCGGAAGAATTGAATATACCTAACTTTCTGACTTATTTGGCCCATCTATTTATCACCCATCAATCGATCGATTCAGTCCGGTCATTATGCATCATCCTCTCGGCACCTATGATCGCCGAAATATCGCCCCGGATGCCTCACTGGTGCTGGTCGGTATCCGTGGCTGTGGGAAGCGCTCCTTGGGATTTGTTGCAGCTACGGCCCTGAAACGACGTTTTATCACCGAGGACCACTATTTTAAAAAGATCACTGGACTCACCCGTCATGAGTATCTCAAGCGCTTCGGTAGCCATGAGTTCCAGCGTCGCGATATCGAGATCCTGAAGATGATGCTCGACAATAATCGCTCTAGCTGTGTCATTGAATGTGGCCTGGGTAGTCTCACCCGGCCTGTTCAGGAACACTTGCGTCTCTATTCCCAGACCAATCCTGTTGTTTACCTAATTCGCGATATAGACCGCATCCAGTCCTTACTGGGCTTGGAGGACCAGTCCGTTCGCTTGCTACGTGAAGGCGATCCCTTGCATCGAACATGCTCGAATTTTGAGTTTTACAATATTGAAGATCGCTCCAGCGTATCTGCCCAGTCAGGCGAAGAACCCCCAGACAGACGCTCTGCCGACTATTCGTTCAAATTAAAGGAGGCAAAGGAAGATTTTACCCGCTTTATCCACTTCGTGACAGGCGTTGAGGTGGATCACCCCGGTTACGATTCGCCATTTGTCCTGCTAGAAACGCCCCCGGAGCTTCGGTCCTTTACTCATGCGATATTCGTTCGTTTCTCCGACCTCATCGAGGAAGCTATAACTTTCACTGAGCTTGAATCGGGAGGAGATGCCATTGAGCTATGCATAGATCGCTGGGATTCAAACATGGCGAGCACTGTGAGCAAGCAGGTTTCTTTGCTACGGAGAAATGCTCGCGCCCCCATTATCTTTTCCGTCGACACCTCAGTTTCTGGTATCGGTGCTGGAGATTTCTCGTCTTCTCAGATGCGCCAACGATATTTTGAAATACTAGAGCACGGTCGACGGTTGGCCGTGGAATACCTATCCGTGGATCTAGGCCAGGACCAGGACATGTTAGGCCAGATCATCCGCAACAGGGGTATGACAAAGATAATCGGCCATTATGTGTTCGAGCCGCCTTCTGGAATATCATGGGATGACGAGGAATGTTTTTCACTTTATCTCGAAGCTGAAAATCTCGGTTGTCAACTGGTTCGCATCCTCCGTTTGGCAACGGAACGTGAAGATAATGCGGCCGTCGTCAAATTTACAAATAAGATCCAGTCCTTACCAGGAACACGCCCACATCTAATTGCCTACAATATCGGCCGTCTTGGGCGCACCTCTCAGGTTTTCAACTCTATACTCACGTCTGTCACACACCCGGCCATCAACCGCTCAATCGAAAATGAAAGAGATCCCCAAATAACTTCGCGAGACGCGGTGCAGGCCTTGTTTCAGAGTTACATGCTTGACCCGCTTCAATTCTATATCCTTGGGGCGGACGTATCTTATAGTCTATCACCAGTCATGCACAATGCCGCCTTCCGGCATTGCGGTATGAGCCACACTTACAGCATTCCGGAATCGCCTTCCCTGACAGTATTGGACCGGCTGGGCCGGGAGCCAAACTTTGGAGGGGCCAGTGTTATTCAACCATGGCGGGTGCAAGTTTTCCAGAAGCTAGCTGCGAAGAGCCGCCACGTCGAAGCGATTGGAGCAATAAACACAATTATGCCACTACGCTCCCAGGCTGATGGAATTATGTTTCCTCTACAAGAACAGGCCAGCCGTCGCAATCAGGCAGGGCCTGTGCTAGGCTGGTATGGGGAGAATACGGACTGGGTGGGGATCATGACCTGTATCAGTCGCAATCTCTCTCCTCGCAATGCTATCAATCCACTCAAAACGACCGGATTGGTTATTGGGGCAGGTGGCATGGCGCGGGCCGCTATTTATGCCATGCTCCGACTGGGATGCCGCAAAATCTTCATCTACAACCGGACTCTGTCGCGGGCAGAGAGTGTATCTCAACATTTCAACTCCTGGGCCTCGTCTCAGGCAGACTCGGCGGAAGTTGTGCGGGTTTTACAATCATTGGAAGATGACTGGCCATCGGATGCTTCACCTCCAACTCTAATAGCATCCTGCGTACCAGCAGATCCGGATAGGGACGAACCCCCGGCCAATTTTGAGATGCCTACGCAGTGGCTGGGCAGTTCAACTGGCGGACTGGTTCTTGAGGTAAGCTATTTGCATCCTTTGGGGGTTGATTTGTCGACTAACTGTGTTGGGATATAGTTTCCTTATAAACCTCTAGACACACCGTTGCTGCAACAGATGCGCCGCCTTCGTTCTGAGACAGAGCAGCCATGGGTTTTGGTGGACGGATTAGACAACTTCTTGGAACAGGGATTCGCACAATTTGAGCTGATGACGGGACGCAAAGCTCCTCGCCGACTAATGGCACTTGAAGTTCTCCGGAACTACGATGGTGAAAATGGGAAATTTGATGAAAAAACGATTCAGTCCCGACTTGATGGAGTTTGTTAGAGCATGTTTCTACCAGGACCAAAACATCGCTGTATATGTATATATTCAAAGACTACCTAGTACCCCTGTATGTATAATACAATCTATCTCCCTTGATAAAAATGTGTGAGAAGTGATACTATGATAGCATTTGCATGGAGACATGTGTAATATGTTGATACTTAATTAGCTGTCCAACTCAGTCCTTAACTGCTCCGGCATGGCTAGGTACCTAGCATCAAGGGATGTACGGAGTACCAGTACCTCCAATTAGCCGGCATCTTGGCCGAGGGGCAAAGTACCCGTGACAACAAGACAAACAATCGTCAGCCTGCCAAGGGGTTACTAACGCCCAAAAAAGATTAGAGGCATGGGCCCTGGTAATGTGAGTGATCTCTGATTGGCGCTCATGCTTTTTAGCTGTCAAGGCTACCTAGTACCTGGTTCTTTCTGAGTTTCAGGTCCCAGCTACAACGACCTTTCTTTCTTTCTCCTACAAAGCGCTTGGGTGGTTGAAGGTGTTGTTTTTTTGAGAGAAGCGAAATCTTCTTCCTCCTATTTCCCCTTCATATTACACTGTCCATATCTTCTATCTTTTTCTCGATATCACCCAAACCCCTTTCTCCTCATCTCCGACCGTTATCCGCCCATGAATGTGTCTGACTGCTTTACAACCACCGTTCCATCCACCATGCCGGGCATCTCGTCTGAGCAAACAGACCCTTTTTCTGCTGCCAGCTTAAAGAAGCGAAAGAGGGATCCAATGCAGGATGAAGTCGTTAATTTGGGTCATCCGTAAGCCCTCAGTCTCACCTCTATCCTTTCGAAGGATGAGAAATTTCTGGAAGAACTTCGCTGATGATATCATGCAATTGATTACAGGACCATTTTTATGCCATCATCGCTCCATAGCCCGGGTCCTTCGTTTCGATTAGACTGCTCAGAGATTCCCAGTGAAAATGGAGAATTTACCTATCGCCATCGTTGCCTTCCCCGGAAACGACGCGTTCTCCAACAACCATACCTTCAGCACCAACAAACCTGGCCAGACGGTTTACGAGCTGCCCCACATATCAATACGGCACAGAAGCTTCTATCATCGAACATCTGTCTTTCCTCGGCGTCGAATACTGCCTCCCCGCCTATTTCTCCCAAGACTCTTATCCCCTCCCACCCGCATCAACAAAACCCGAACCCTTGTACATCCGCTTCGTCCCTCCGTCCATGTCACATTTGCCATCGACGACCCACAACAAGAGAATTACTCGACGCCTATGCTGACTGCGATCTGTGTGGCCAGCGAGCTTGCTACATTTGTCTCCGACAATGTGACGCGGTCGATTGCTGCGGGTCCATAGATTTGTTTGCAAACAATCTTTTTAGGGACGGATCAGACAGGCTGCAGGAAGGTATCGATGGCAATGAGACCGGACTCAGACAGCCTCGGAAAATATGCTCTTCTTGTGCGGTAGAAGGGGTAACCGATATGGGGATGGAGGTGGTACGATGTCTTGATTGTGTTAGAGGTCACCTGACTCAATGGCCTCCTGGTCAGTCCGGATGAGAATAAATCGACGCAGACAAGACATACTATATGGAACTGGTGCTCGAACCTAGTCTTTCACCCAAAACTTCTGCATCAAGCTCTCACCCATCCTAAATACCACGAAGTGGATGATCAGAGCTGCCCAACCGACCCTAAAACAAAATGAAATGAATAGAATAGTGATACCAGCACATCATTTAGTGCATATATTTACAGGACAGAGTTAAGGAGCATTTACTGGATTGATCCAGGCCGATGAGGCGGCAGGTGGAATAAACAATGCCAACCCATGAGATCAACACAATTATTATACTGATCAAATAGGATATCATTGCATGACATGACATCTTGGGAATCTTATATAGATATTAATGGGGTGGATTTAGATCATCAGTCGGCTTTCTATTTCGCATGGTTTACTAGAAATGCCCGTTAGAATACAGCATTCATATCTTTTCATATTCCATCGAGGCCATGGAGTAAGAGATCTATTGCCATTGTCCCGATCTCAAGTGTCAGATGGGAACTTAATCCAGTGTGTTATTTGACTGGATACAGAACTTACCAATGGGCTAGTTACTTGCCTCTGCGGAGACAGTTAGACCCAAGCACAGTAAGTAGGTCTGTAACATCTCAATCATTGGAGACCAGTCTAGCCAGAATATTTAGTGGAAGTTGTTGTTATAGAACTGCCCCTAATCACTATGAACTAGGTATCTTACGACCCTTTCTAGACGAGGGAAGAGATAAGCTGCTAAAAACAGCCAAGCTCGGCATGCGCGGTCTGACAATTCTATCCCAACTATAAGCCCTATCTAGAAGAGGGGGCGTCAAACATCCCACCGAATTCCTGAAGGAGTAGCTCACAGCTGCCGCTAGATGCTCATGCTGACGTTCCCCTCGAAAGCCAGTGGGACAATCAGGATGTCCTTCCCCCCAGGTCATTACACTGTGATATCTATTAGCAATTGTATTCATTTGCAAGGATGTTGTTCGACATAAGAGACAGAAATAGAAGGCTTTATCTTCGGGGACGCCCAATTTCTAGGCCCGAGCCTGTCGTACAACTTTGTTGAGTTGCAAACAGGCCTGGTTCTTCCTCTATCTCCTGGGGGCCATTGCAAGTTGTATCTTTTCATTGCGTATCCACATGAATCCGGATAAGGACTCGTGTAACAACTTGGCTCTGATAAAAGACACTAATGACCGAGGATTTCGAATAGTATCCTAAACCCTGGTGATCGACTGTAGTTGTAGTCATTGCGGTGATTGTGTTACTCTTTCCTGCATCCAATCTAGCTTCTTCTGAACTCATCACCCCTCATGACATCCACCTCTCCCTGTCCCTCAACCTCCTCTTTCCCTCAGTCTGCTTGTTTATCCTCACTTTGACTGACCCCATCACTCACTGTGATAATCTTGCAGTACCAAATCTTATCATATGAAACCAGACAACATGCTGCATTGGCGCTTGCTATTGAACTCAGATCAAGTGGCTGATGATCAAATGCACCCAACTCAGTCCAGACCAGCAAGCTACCCAGTCTTTGTCTATGATTCTACGCATGCAAACTTGAATTACGTGGCAGAATATGTATCCCGAGGCGTCATGGAAACTGCTGTCCTACTCTGCCCAAAGCAGCCTGCATCAAACTGGTGAGATGAACTGGCTGGATCACATTTCCATCACCTCCAGTGTAGAAAGGGGTCACACCCAACCAAAAAGGAAGCTGCCATGATATCAGGCTTATTCTGAGCTGAGCATCGAGATAAATAGCCAAGTATTGCCTCTAGGCTGCATGCTTTTGGAACAAGAAGTCTCGTCTACAGAATACTCGTTCAAAATCGCTCAGCAAAATGTCTTCTCCAGTCCTACCCGGTGCTGCTGTGGCAGCTACTGTCTCTTCTGTAAGTAAATGACTATCCTGTCAGATGTTCCAGAAGTTCACCCGTCACATAATAGTCTGCATCACTGGGATTTGTTCCTGTAGCCATTCATTTTGACCTTTTTGCCATTCTGGTGCATCTTGGAAAGTCTACGGCAGTGGAAGAGGTGACAAAGGTCTGCAATGATCGGATCCATGAGAGATCGAAGGATGAGCCAGGACTTAGTATGTAAAAACTTGAAAACATATACACCGGCTACAGACTAAGCTGACTGGAAAAAGGTGAAACTTTGGCAGGTTTGTCGTTTTTGCTCTTCAAGTGCTGAGACAACATCTAATTACCTACTAGCGGATACACTTTATATCATGGCAGGCCTGGGCCTAGTCGACCAGGAAAGCGAGAATATTTTCAGCCCTAACTCTATTACCGAACATATGGTAAAATTGCCATCCTCACAGCAGGGAGCGCTTCATTTGTTAGTCAAATCTTCCTTGAAAGTTATGTGTGCTAATAAAGTCTCCAGCACGACCGAAGTATTGTTTGCTGGCGCATTCTTGATGCGAAAATTGAAGGCTACTAATTTTGAATGGCCCATGCGCGAGGCAGATGGCCCAGTGCAGTATGCCTATAAGCTAATGGGATATGAGGAACTCTCCAAGTTGCATACATACTCTATCATGGCCCACGAGGGCCGGATGGATAGTTTCAATCAGTTTATGACAGGCAAATTTTCCAAAACACAGAAAATGCCGGATCGTCTACAGGGATTTGGATACGACTTGAGTCCTGCAATTGCCGCTAATGAAGATTCGGTTGCCATGGTGGACATCGGCGGTGGCCGTGGAGAGTTACTTCTGGAAGTGAAAGAAATTTATCCAGAACTAGGCCCAGAAAACCTTGTGGTTCAGGAATTCAACCCAGATATTGGTGAAATCCCTGGAATAACCTTAATGGAGTGGAATTTCAAAGAACACAGCGAACAGCCAATCCGGGGAGCCCGGGTTTATTGGCTGCAGCGTGTCTTGCACAACCTACCGGATCTGGAGGCCATCAAACTGCTACAAAAGGTTGCAAAGGCGATGGCTGCACATTCCCGATTGATTATACTCGAAGCTGTGAAGAGTGTAAGCCACGCAGGTCCGCATGCAGCGATGATTGCCCTTTTTGCTGCTCGCGAGCGCAGCCTCTCCGAGTGGAAGAAGATGGCCGCTATATGTGGTCTCGAGGTTACCTTTGAGGCTTATCCGGCTAAAGGAGAATGTTTGATCGAAATGAGGAAGGCAGAAAGATAGATCATACAACTATAAGCGGTATCTGTTGGGTATTTGTAATCCACTATTCACTGTTATCAATATATCAGTTTACTTGCCGCTGGCCATGCAGTCAATGAGAACGAGTTTAATTATTCAAATACCTCAGAGACTATGACTTTACTCTTATGGTAAGATCATTATAATTGTGCCTATTAGGCAATGTGCCAATATTCGCAGCCAAGCTGGCGAGATGGATTTCCACAACATTGGCCTTTGCTACAAAAGACTTGAAGCACAGAAGAGACCATGCTATACAGCCATACATTTATGAAATCACAATGACTAAAATCTCTCCTGCGGATTGCAATATGGCCAAAGGCTTGAGATTTAGTCATGGGACTTTCCCACCTCCATCACACCATCATATCGTCTGTGATACGGGCCTAGAGTTCGATCGACAAGACTAGATGCTGTGTTACATGCAACCTTGGCCAAAATAGCACGTATTCAAAACACATATCAATGTTGGCTCTCTAGCTTTTGTATGGTTACAATGGTGTTTTATCAAGCTGGTCGTTTACCTGATGGCAGGGTATGATCTTCATCCACCCCACACCCATCAATCAGATTTATTCATAGATCAAAGCGACTTCTCAAGCAATAGCTCATGGTGATAGCTAAGCTGATTTACAGACCTAATCACCGTCGATTGACAGCATAAAATTCCCCAAAATACCCCATTATGCCTTTTGCGTGATTATTGAGGTTCTGATCATCCTTGAAAATGTACCACGTTGGCACCCCTTGTAGAGGGAGTTTCTGCGCCTCATGTTTCTCGGGCCGCATGCTATGATTGAAAATTGCATATAGTTTCTGAAGTATTTGAGTTGCAAACTAGGAAGGTAACTTGCTGAGTCCTACATCAAACAATGCTCTTTCACATTGATTGGCCATCTTTGTCCTGCTGCTGACTTGACCCCAAAATCCAAATCAAACAATGGACCGTATCACGTCTACGGCATTGCTTCCAGAAATACCCACAAGGCGTGATACTCTTCAAAAGTCACCTCTGGTGCTCGATGCCTCTTACAGAACCCCGGGGTTAGTTAAAACTGTCAATTTCATTCTCTGGGCAAAGTAAGCAATCATAAAAATTTTACTATATAGCCAGAAGTGCTCACCACAGCTTACCTTGTGTCCAGAATCGAGAACTGCAGTATAATTCTCGCTTCCTGCCCTGCAGCCATTGGACTCTTTTATGGACTTTTATCGACCACCATGGCCAAAGCCGAAGCTTCAGCTACTGGCCCCGATCAAATGCCAGTGAACACAGCGATACAGAGATGCAAACTCACCGTCACGGTAATCACCAGAACACAACTGACATCGCTCATAAAGGCTACCACGATAGCGGTAGCTATTGTCAATACAGACATTGTTCTCAAGGTCGACGACAGAAACTGTCCGATATCTTCATCGAATGCCTAGATTATGCCAGGACATTCAGCGAGCAGGGACAAAGAAAAAACGATAGGGACATTGAATATTGAGGTTTTTTACTTAGTAAATAGTGGAAAACTTCGACCTTATTCTTCATATAACCCAGTGGGCAAATAAAAACCGGTACCCCCTCCTCCCCCTTTTGAGACGGTAAGAATATCCAGTAGGTCTCCCATTTCTGGCCATTGATATCGTAACAGCACATGGCTGGTAATACCAGCAATACGGCCATGGAATTATAGATAGCACCGAGCCACAGTGATTCAGATAGACGTGAGGAGAGGTTATTGTTCTGTTGGTATTGCCCCCATGACGTTATGATCACGTGTATGCGTCTCGATCGAGAGTTCGAGATCCCGCAGGTCGGCGACGTCGACAACGTACACGCGGCGTCACTAATCAAATCATTTCATTTCAAAATCGAAGGAAAATTGAAGATGGAACTAACTACCGTCTGAATCTAAGAAATAATGGGAATCAAGAAGTCACCAATCCTTGGCCGCAGGGGCTCAGTTTCTTCCGAAGAGGACTTCTTCGACATCCCCGATGAACCTTGCCTGGCGATAGCCAAAAACCAACTAAGACGCATTCGAACTTGGGTAGTTTTTGCTATCCTAGTTCTTCTAATCCTTTATTCCAGACGCGAACGTCCAAAGCCACCACCATTGCCCCACATTCGGTACGACTTGGTTGATTGGTCCCGTTACGCCTATAGCCAGTATGCAACTTCGGAATCTTATCTTTGTAACGCTGTTATGGTCCTGGAAGCTTTGGATCGACTAGGTAGTCGAGCGGACCGGATCCTTTTCTACCCAGAGTCATGGGATACAGAGGTCTCGAGCGCGGGTGATAGGAGTAGCCAATTACTGGTGATGGCTAGGGAGAAATACAAGGCTCTACTTATACCCATTGATGTGCAGATGATTAAGGGGGGTTCGGGTATGTGGAAGAAATATAACATCCCAATATTGTGACGATGAGATCAGAGAACTAATTTAATTGAAATTGGTACAGGGGCTACCGAGTCATGGGATACCAGTATCTCGAAACTTCTTGCTTTTGGCGAAACGGAATATGAAAGGATCATTCATCTCGACTCCGACGTCAGCGTTCTGCAAAATATGGATGAACTGTTCTTCCTTCCTCATAACCAGGTCGCAATGCCGCGGGCATACTGGGAGCTTCCGGACACGAAACAACTTTCGTCCCTCATAATAGTGCTTGAGCCTTCGTATCATGAATATTATGCTCTCATGGAAGCTGCAAAGCCAGCCATGTTTGGCCAAGTTGATATCAACGCATCTTCCACACATAAATATGACATGGAACTTATGAATGACCGCTATGCGGATTCTGCCACGGTTATTCCCCATCGCCAATACGGATTGGTAACAGGGGAATTTCGGGCTCAGGATCACACCAAATTTTTAGGAAATGACTACGAAATCTGGGATCCTGACAAAGTCATGCGTGAGGCCAAGCTTGTGCATTTCTCTGACTGGCCACTACCGAAGCCTTGGATCATGTGGCCTCATGATTTGCTGGTTGAGATGCTGCCCAAGTGTAAACATAACCCTGGGAAACCGGGGGAAAGTGGATGCCGTGATCGGGAAGTGTGGAAGAATCTCTACGATGACTTTCGCCGAAGGAGAAAGGTTTGAACATACCACCTCTATTAGACATGAACGTGACTGACATTTAATCCTAGGACGTTTGCAAGCTTCTCAGCTTTACTGCGCCCGAGTGGCCTCCAAGAGAACCACTTGAATAGGTGCTTCATCTATTCATGAAGCTTTATGTGGAGTTTTGGGTACATAAGTGGGGTTTGAAACGGCATATAGAATGGTGTTTTCTTGAATTTTCAGATCGATTTTAGGCATATTTCTGTATAGTATAAATTTGCAATCACTGTATAGTAGGACAACAAAACGGCATTATAATACCCCAGTCAGATAGTTTCCAAGTATCTCGCGTGATTGAATGCTGATATTTATTAGTACACCCAAGAAATTGCAGGGTCATATAGGCAATCACAGTCTCACAAATAATCATTTGAACGAAAAAATACTTCCGAGGTAAATGAAACAGACGGCACAAGCCTATGTCTAGGCTGATAAGATTCAGTTTTTTTGTTATTTTGACATGCTGCTTGTACCATAGTGGGGACACAAATAGTGTATGTGTTAGTGTTTATCTTTCCTGCTCTGGTATTTCATCAACATACCGCAGGATTAATATATAATAAGGAGACCCTCTTTTTGGACTTTAACCAGCGCCTTCTTCATTAATCATTTACCAGACACTTTGGCACAAATTCACCGATACCATGTCATCTGATCGATATAGCGTTGCAGTCTTTCTGCTGGCGTCCATATCTTGGGCATCAAGCAGCAACTTCAACATCACAACTGATGAGTTCACTTTCAGTTGTGCCCCGCTGACAATACAAAGGTCTGATCCTATTATTTCTCCAGGGGTGGCCTCTTCCCATACACATGTGGTTGTTGGGGGCACAGCATTCCAAAGGACCATGTACGATGACACAGCCAAAAATGCCAGTGACACAACGTGCGGCCCTGAAATCGACAAGAGCAATTACTGGATCCCTCAGTTATATCATCAAATGAAAAATGGGTCGTTTGAGCTTGTGGAGTTCCAAAATAGTGTAAGTGACATGGTGAAATACACTGCTAGGATGCGAGGACTGATAAGTCGAGCAGGCCATTTACTACTTCAATAGAGCATGTGACTATACCGAAAATGCTACTGCCTGCGATCAGGGTCAGTTACCACTCGCTCCTCCGGCTGGGCTGCGTATGGTAGCTGGTGATCTTTTCCTTCGGTAAGAAATGGTAAATCGAGCCTTTGTCGGTAGGTACTGATCGAGGGGAATTTCCCCAGTGCTTATAATGACTCCAACTTTGCGCAACGCGCTGTGTCCCACATGTGTATTATGCCAGATGGAATTTCGCACGAAACAAAGCATCTTCCCCGGCAGCCCTGTTCTCTGCTGAGGTCCCAAGTGTTTTTTCCTTCTTGCTGGGACGGGAATAATCTTGACAGCCCTGACCATAAAAGCCACGTGAGTATTTTCGCATTGTGCCATGCAAAAGTTACGTCACGCCTGATTCTATGTGCTAATTCTTCATCAGATGGCTTATCCTGGCTTTGGGGATTATAACAAGGGTATATGTCCAGAGTCTCACCCGGTAGCAATTATCTCGATTTTCTATGAGTTCTTCTTCAACACAAAGCCTTTCCCAGATTACGAGAATTGGGTATATGCGATGGGCGACCGGACCGGGTATGGACTTCATGGGGACTTCATCAATGGGTGGACAGACCAGAGTTCCCTGCAGTATGCTTTAGAAACATGTACTGGTTCGAAGGGTCTGCATGATCCGGGGTGTTCGATTATGAAAGGCCAGCGCAGGTCTCTGACTCCTTTACACCAGCCTCTGAAAATATCTGTTCCGGAAGAGGAGTTGGGGCAGCATGGGCCTGTTCCAAAATTACCAGGCTGTAATCCTGTAACGGGTTTCTCGTGGGAATAATGATCCAGAAATGTCGAGTAAAGATCGAAGTTCAGTAGCAAAGGCTCAAAAATGTAATTCTTGTGTATAATAGAAAATTGTTTTTTGAGAGCCACCCGGAAGGGACAAGAAGCTCCCAGCTGGAAAGCCTCTTGGTTCCATTCCAGCATCGTGGGTGTTATCGTGTATTGAGTATACTGTTATCCCGATGTCCTCGGGATTAGATCCAATCGCTGACCCTCACGAAAGCGTCCTGAAAACCTTGATTTTCGACGATCATTGCAGTTTTCTCTCAGCGGTCTGGAAATTGATCCTAAGTGGTCACATTGAAACGTTGGTCGAATTTTGAGAGATAGCAATGGCTTCGTGGAGGTTGTCATCACGACCTTCACGAATGTAGTTGGCCATCAGAATCGCTAATGGGCCTGTCCAGGTGATGCGATGAAAAGCCCAATCTCAACAAAATCGCTATTTCATATAGCCCATCCCCTTTCTCCACCACTGCCAGACACCGCGTTGCTCCATTAAGTTCCCAAACTCCTTCACACTTTCCACCTCTGAAATCCCGGCCTGAGTTCCCTCTATGAAGGCCGTTGGCCGAGACCGTTCATTTGGATCAACCTTGCAGTCTTGGTTTTCATCCATCAACATACCCGGACGAGTCACGAGCTGAAAATCTTTATATCGCAGATTTCGCACCACACTCACCCAAGACTCGACAGCCTCTTTGTCCTGTCCCTCCACATACATGATACCCGGACAGCCACCGGAGCGTAGAAGCACAAAGCATTTGTGGATATCAGCTGCTCGTTTGAGGGCAGAGACCTTTTTGCGAGATGTGATGTGATGAGTACGGATGAGGGCGTTGTAGAGCATTTTTTATTTTCTTCCCTTGGACTTCTGCTCGATGAATGGCTTCAAATTGAAGAATGTTTACGGACGCAGCCATTTCTC
Source organism: Aspergillus wentii DTO 134E9 (assembly GCF_001890725.1). Taxonomy (NCBI): domain Eukaryota; kingdom Fungi; phylum Ascomycota; class Eurotiomycetes; order Eurotiales; family Aspergillaceae; genus Aspergillus; species Aspergillus wentii. Next base: position 855,041 of record NW_024467841.1, on the reverse strand, counting down.
GCCGTCTGTTTGGTCTGTTTGCATGATGATGTCACTTATGCCCTCTTTTTCAGGCACCAATGAAGTCCTCAACAAGAATACATGCAGCTTGACAGCGATATTTCGATATTGATACATAGAAGAAAAAGGGTTGGTACGTAATACTATAATGTGTATTATATTCTGGGCTTAAAAAGCAGACCCATGGGGTTTTGCTATTCTACGAGGCATTATGCATGGGTAAAAATACGTGCATTCGATATATGATGATAAAAGAGCATGTATAGTATGCAATATATTAGCTTTATAGCAAGTACTACTAGAATTAATTAAAAACCCATTGCAAGCTGCTTGATTCCATCATGATCAAATCATTAGTGAGTGTTTCAAACATGTCGTCAAATAGTGAAAATGAAGGAGAACAACCACACTATACAGAAATCTTTGTAAGTATACCACCTACTAGGCATACTTCAGAATGTAGACATCATATCGTCATTTCCCATTTTTCTGCTGCCCTCTTTCACTATCAAGCAATACGTGAGGGTAATGTCATAATGATGAACCGGAGGTAAACCACCGAGGCGACTATATATACACTAAGGTATCCTCCGAATAGATCAAGCTGCACCCCTAATTTCATTCAATCCCAGTATCAAATTCAACCGTACACAGGAAGCACCAAAATTATTTCCTCAAAATGTCTAGCTCCGAATATGCCAGAAGCGTCGTGGCTGAGATCTCCAGCCATAATCTTGATACCTGGGTGCGGCCAGGTACCTTGACTAAAGAGGCCGAAGAGGTAGGAATCATGTTTCGACTTTTGCATCTAGCGAGAGAATAATATTAAAATGAAAAATAGTCTGTGAGAGGCCACATCCACCAGGAATTGACAAGCTGGATCTTCTACCGCAAGCTCGCAGCAGACTGTTCCCGGGCCAACATTGCCCTTCATGGATTTGCAATGTATTTTGAGACCAGTATCCATTCGAAAATACTCTGCTAAATCATTCTGCAGGCTGTGGGAAAGAAGTGCCATGGAATGTATGCACGACATGCACTGGATGGAAAAGTACCTGGTTACTCGTGGCGGTCGATCGAAGCCAACGGCTATAGAAGCACCTCAGGTCGAATGGCCAGATAACCCCGTCGAGCCCTTACACCCTTGCCAGGAAGCATTCACCGTCGAGAAGAAGCTCCTGGAGGATCTGGAGCGATTGTGCTCGCTGGCACAGAAGACCGGAGAAACCGCTCTCTCGGACGCCATCCAGAGACGCTTCCTGCGCAAACACTCCAAGCACATTAAAAATTTGGCTGATCTGATCCAACAGGTAGCTAGGGTATCCAAGCAGCCTGGCCTTGGATTGTATCTTCTGGACCGTGAGTTGCGTAAACACACGGGCATGATTCCCTGGGATGCCGTTAATGACCCTGATATCCAAGACAAGGGCATTGAACTACTCAACAAGAGAATCAGCGAGGGCCTGGGTTTGGGTGGGATGGCAGACCACTGTGGACGTGTATCATCGCCTGTTGATCTCTGATGGGTGGGTGATGGTGATGCGAGTGCGTGTAATAGTTGTTGACAGTTATGTGAGACGGGTTCCAACTAATTTGGACCGATGCGTATTAATCAAATTAATAACATCAGCTATGAGATTCTACAGATGACTATATCCGGCTCAAGGCATCCAGTAATTGTACTAAGCTATTAACTGGAGCGAAGCTAGCTAGCATGGCAAGCTATAAAGCCAGACCAAGAGGAATATCGCTTCACGTCACACAGCCCTCTAGATCATGAGACAAATTATTAACGCCAGTGTCATGTAATCAGAGATGTGATAATAAGGGAAATGACTCGTATGATTGATGGCTTAATTCCTTTGCATGGGGGTAAGATGTATATCGGTCAATTCTCTCGGTTATCTCGTGCCCCAGATAACTCTGCCCCCTTCCCAGACCTCCAAGTAGTAAAAGCATGAACGGCTAGGTAAGTCAAGCCCACAACACCAGATATGACAGAATACGCAATCATGGCACTGCGAGGAGTTCCCGGACTACCAAAACCTGCTAGTCTAAACCCAAGACCACCATTGAAAACGCCAAGGATTATCATGATGCGACCAAACCACCGGTGGGAATAAGAAAAGAAGCTCTTTTCACCCGTTTGTCGAAAGTGCAAGTGTTGTAAGAATCCCATAAGTGGCTGCAAAAAGATCAGAGAACCCACGACAAGAAGACCGATAATGGGATGAGCATTGGATATCTGGCTACCGTCGACACCCAGCCAAATACCCATTCCCATGCCAGCCGTGGATAGAGTCAGTGTAAATATTTGTAGAGGTGCATGGACCTTAGAAACAGAGACTGCCCATGGAATCGGGATGAGTAAGGCAAAGGTAGGGAAAAAGATAACAAACGCAAAAGACATGACGAGACCATGGGCGATCAAAATAGCCCTGGATTTATGTGGACCATTGGAGGAACTTGGGGGTACCGCAGTAAAGTCATTGGAGGAAGGGTCTAAAGATGCACCAAGAAATGGGTTCGAAGCATTCAAATCTGTCGCTTTGGTCAGATCCACGATGACTCTCCCAAAGTGGTCATGAATCCTGATATCTTCCGTGACATTGTTTGAACTTAGCGGAATACCCTCTCTATACGACCAGATCCAATTGCTGGAAGATGTGCCCGGGTCGAGCGATCCCCCATTCCATTGTATGCAGGTATCACAGCGCACGTTTGCGGTCATCACGCCGTTTTGAATACCACTTCCTTGAAGAAGAGAAATACGAGCATCGGGGTTGTATTCTGGTTCGATGTGGCTCTTTGCCAGGCGAGGTGAGATAGTCACCTTGTCAGAAGAGGAGGATGAATAGACGACGAAGATATTGGCCCCCGCCATGTGAGCTCCTTGACCAAGAGCAAACCATTGGATAGTACTAGGTGCTTTCATCTGCAGGAAAATAGGCCCAGAGCCCGAAGATGCGGTGGTGTTGGGGACACCGATACTGTACGATATCACATTCTGGTCGCTTGCAGTAAAGATCACAACTTGGGCCACTGCCAAGGGAACTGTCTAAATTAGCAAAAATAAAAATAGAAGGGGTGAGGTCGATAGTGGCATATGATCAGATAGAACACATACAAGATCCTAGTCCAAGAGCGATTAATAAAGTCTCAAATTTCATCGTGAATATTGGCATTGGATTACCCATGCGGTGGAGGGGTTTATATCCAAGGAAAAGGATTGCATTTGATCACAATCAAAGAAACCATGTTAAATTGCAAAAGTAGCATAGCCACCACGACTCTCTATGTATTGGTTTCGGTGTCGGACAGATGTGATACAGAATAGAATGAGGTGAGCATCACCACCCGTCTGAGTGACAAAATGAATTCCGACTTGCCAGGATAGGAATATAACCTCGGTCGAGATGCAGATCATGCACCCCGAAACTATTCATCTGCGTTTTTGAATGTGGGAGCCTGCTTCTGCACACAAGCCCTTCCATGTATATTTTTAGCGTATACCTATTCCCAGCCTAGACCAACCGATGTAGGTGATCAAATATGGAATACTCTTGAAATGCGTGGCAATGTACTTGAGGTTTTGATTATAGCTGCGTATGCCAGGGTATTATTGCGTCAGCCACATGGTGTCAGAGTCAAAGAACGAAAGAAAAACGTCGTGATAAATGTACTAGAAATTGGTTTGATACAAGAGGAATTGTTCTGTTACACTAATCTTTGATGTAGTATTACATGTAACAAAGGGTGCCTTCCCGGTAATGGAGATAGGCTTAGGTTGGAATAATATATCATCATGTGCTTCTGCGGGCTATCTGATCTCTGCACCGGCATTTCTTCGCTCCCAAAGGACCTTTGCAGGAGCCATAGGCCGGGAAAAGAGTGACTGGAATATGATGTTAGCGTGTACTGTACTCAAAGAAACAAGAAAGGCTTGTTTGCTTACAGAATAGTCTGTTTCTGGCACATTCTTTGTATCTGAAACGCTTCGAAGCCGGAAATGTTGGACAAACACAGCTAGAATGACGCCTAGTTGAACATATGCAAATCGTTCGCCAATGCATCGATGCCTTCCTCCCCCAAAAGGAAGATATGCGCTATTCGAACTTTGACCTCTAGAGCTATCGCCATCATCTTCCGTGCCCTGGAGTGATGCCTTGCTTTCCCATCGATGCGGATCCCATTTCATCGGCTTTGGAAAGTGACTCGGGTCACGGGAGCTGCTTGCAGGACTAGCAAGGACCGTATGAGATGTAGGAATTATGTATGGTGTTCCTTCGACCACTAGTGGCTCTTTAACCTGCCGGAGGATGGAGTGAACTGGGTTATGGAGTCGCAGTGTTTCTTTCACGGTGAACTGGTGGAGCTTCAATTTCTGCAGCCCATCGAAAGTTATATCCATGGAGGGGCCTAGAACTCGGCGCTGCTCTTGGTGAAGGTCTTCCAGAGTATCTTCATGGGAAGCAAGCTGAAGGAGGATGTAGGATATGGTCGAGGAAGAAGAATGATGGCCGCCCATGAGGAGAGCAATCATCATATGCGCAATCTCCTTGTCCGGGAGAATGTTACCATCCTTGTACATGCACGACATCAAGTTCCAGATCATATCCTCAGAATCATTTAGCCCCTTACCATTCGCCCGTCGCTTTTGAATTATGTCCATATAGATCCGGGCCATTGTTCTCTGTGCCTGATCGCGGGCACGGTTCCGAGGCAATGGAGCCCATGGCATCATGAAATTGATCGGGGTAAACCCCATATCCAAATCATGATACAATTTTGCAAACGTAGAGCCAATGAGATGACGCACTTCCTTCCCCTGAAGTGATCCAGAGGCAGTATAGATAGTCAACTCTGCCATTGCGGGGGGAACGTCTAGGATACCGCTCGAGCCTTGTAGATCTGGATGAGAAACGATGAATTCTTGGGTTTCGTTTGCGATTAATCGAACGTAGGATCTGAGCGCATTTGCAGTGAGACCGAATTTGACGAACTGTTTTAGGAAGGTAAGTGAGAATTGATAATTATATCGAAAGAGGCCTAGCTTACCTTCTTTTGTTGGACCAGCTTTGCATTGGGACAGTCGAATACGACGTCTGTGCCGAACACGGGTGTGGTCAATGGGGAATATATTTCTTCAGCTGAGAGAGCATGGTGATTCCCATTGAGGATGAAGTTATTTCCTGCTGGACCGAGGTACACGGTTGTTGGCTTTCCCAGGAGGATGAAGGTGAAGATATCACCATACTAACTGACGCGTCAAAAATTCGAGAGAAAGAGTCGCAAAATATTAAAACAAAAACAAAACGCGTACCTTTCTCTTACAGTCTTCAAAGAACCTCAAGGGTTCCCTCCCGTATGTAATGGTGCTTCCCAGAAATGGGATCCAGTGGAAGACAACTGGGGGTTTCAGGGGGTCTTTGAAAAGGGTTTGCTTTAATAGATGCAGGGATAGAAGAAGGACGAAAGCAGCTGCACATCCCGTGAGATATATGTCAGACAAAGATAGAATCATGGGCTGTGATGGAAGTGAATTGCCCATAGTGATAGAACTCTCTTATCTACAATGCCAATTCAGTAGGACTCAACCATCGAAATAGAATCATATTTATAGATCCTTGCCCGATATTAGATGATAAAGTTACCCATTGTTGGCTTAGTTCTCCTCCAATGGGCTCTGGGTGGTTTGCATTGCCTGCTCGGGAAGCGGCCATCCGGCTCAGACGATACATGGCGAAGGATCGGCTTTGCTGCATTCGGGGAAATGCAGCACAAAACAGAATATTGTTGCCTATAAGATTACATATCAAGCTAGAAAGAGAGATTGTAATTCATCCGAGCAGTCAGGAATACCCGATGAGTGAGAATGTCCGGAGTCAGTTTGATCAATTGCCCTGTTGTCAAGTCCATGTTTGAAGGGAACAAAACCGAAAAGACCACCAAAAAATTGGACGAACCAAGAAACAAGCCCATAATAACATCTAGGGAAAAGACAGGCTGGCCAATATTCACCACCTAGATACCGTTGTTAGAGTGGCTTGTATCTTGACCTCTGATATGTATGTCTCTTTTTGCTGTATGTTAGGGCATAGGGCATGTGTTGAGGGCAAAAGACTGGGGCATGACGCAGGCAGCTCTCCTCTTTCTACCTCTTTCTCCAAAGGGTCTCAGAAAGAAACCATTCACACCTCTCATCGACTTCCATGATTTATTTTTCCTAAACTCACTGGCAAGTTGCTTAACATCATGTCGAGTCTTCTTAGGCTGCCGACAGAACTCATTCTAGACATTCTCTCTTTCTTTAACCCCGTTGAAGACACTGCAGATTTGCTGTCTCTTTGTCGAGTCTCTAGGAAGCTATACGCCTTTGCACAGCCAATCCTTTACGATCAGTTTTCCGAAGGAAGCTACTGCCCTGATTGCCATGACCCAGACTCAAGTCTTGACTCCCGAGGACCTCTGATGTACTTTACTCGGACAATCATTGATCGACCTGATTTAGGTGCACGACTTCGCCGACTTCTTGTTAGCACATGGGACTGGAACCAGGATACGTTTAAACAATGGCCAGATGCTTTGGAGCCTGATATGGTGAAGACATTGACTAAGGGTATTCAACAGCTGAACACAAAGAATAAGGCGCGATGGCTTCCGGCGGTCCTAGGCCGTGTGACTAGTCCCCTCGTGGCCCTTTTGATCTCACAGGCCCCAAATATCGAGTATCTTCATATGATTTTGGGCCAGGATTGCTTAAAGGCACTCCTACTGCTATTGGAGCGAGTTCCAGGCGACAACCCTGGCCCAACCTACCTCTCCAAGCTCAAAACATTGAGTATCAGGGACAATTCAGGGGCAGAGAATGGCCTAAGCTTGCGAAGTCTCAAGCCTATCTTGCATCTCCCTCGGCTGGAGCATTTTTCCATTACTCATTGCGTTGGGAATCATGAAGATGACATCCCCTTTGATATGGAACCGGCATCAATTAACATCTCATTCATGTCATTTTGGGACAGCTCTATCAGTGCAAAGTGCCTGGCAACACTTATGAAGGCATTCAAGTCTCTCAGAACCTTTATTTACCATGCCTCAAATCATCTACCCTACGAGCAGTTTGAAGCTTCTGAGGTTGAAGACATCTTTTCTTCTCAAAGGCTCAATATTGAGGTTATCCATCTTGAGTTGTCAGCCGATCCTGATAATATGGACTGGGATGAATATCCGAAATACGAATCATTCGCCTCTTTTGAAAACCTTACACACCTCGATGTGGAACAGGGCCCATGGTCCTCTACCGTGGAGATTCCTTCTTCGTTAGAATACCTGGCAATTCGGAACTGCGAATACCCCATCTTTGACCTTATGGCGAATATAGCGAAACAGGGTGGTATGAGTGACTCGCAGTTGGGTGATGTCTATATAAAGCCAAAGGGTGCTTTTTGCGGAGGGCTACTAGGACTTTTGCCATCGCTCAGCCTAGAGGAAGTTTCCAGTAACCCAGTACTTAAGTCAGTGTTCAAGAGAGCCTGCCGTCGATTGAGTCGCATCTTGGAGGAAAGTGGCGTGTTCGCTTTCATGATTGACTGTGAAATATGGGAATTATATGTCGAAGGGGAGCTTTGAAGCAACATGGTATCAGAGTGTAATTTGCATGGAACTCTACCTGATAGATCTCCAGGGCATTCTTTAAATGAACCTGGCATAGTCAGCTTGATTCAGAACAAACAGTTGAGGAACACTGAGCAGGGTACTCTGATTATTGTTTAGGATTTAAACCCATTCCCCCCTTTTTTATTTTTTATTTCTATCTCTTCTATCTCTTTTTCTCTATGATAGCGAGATGGCAATGGAACGCAACAAACCTTGGCTTATGAAAAGGAAGGGTCTCGAAGGGAATGTTGGCGACTGTGTGGATACCCAGTTGCCTGGGCCTGTATCCTCAACCAAACGTGATATTATTCTAACCTGTGCCTTTAATCCTAATTCCTCACTGGTACATATCGTAGTTTGTGGAAGTAGATAAGAAAAGGAGAACTTCTCAACACTGACATAAATTACCGCGAAGTTTTTCTTCCAAGTGCAAGGAATCTTGGTCAACTATAATGGAAAATAGGGTTTTATCAGGGCCAGAAAGCCGATGATATCACGTACACTCCAAAACTTTCAGTATTCTCTCTTTTTCCACCTGTCCAAGAAGCTAGACACAGAACAAAGGGCTTTGAACAGCACCTGATAATAATCTCGGGTACTACCTAATGGAACTTACCCCAAAAGAAACTGGTTGTCCGAAACGTATATGTTGATATCAATGATGATGAAATTTGGACAGGATGGTTACACAATACCTGGGAGGGACCCATCCATGCAAGGGATGTATTTGGTAGGCTGGCACAGGAAGAAATGGGTTTCAAATAAAGAACGGGTTGAACCAGTTATATGAGACAGGGCCTTGTATATAGATGGAACTGCTGCAGAGTCCCTGAATGGTATGGAATTGAGTGATCATTTGGTGATAAGTATAAGATGATACAATGCAGAATACTTGCATCTTATCTTATTGGTTGCACTGTGCCACATTGTTGATGACATGATTCAGAATATAGAATTTTTCTTTCAAATATACTGACCTGGGTGTCCTTATATTCAAGTCCTCTGTCATTGTGTAAAACCAGTCCTCTTTCTACCTTTCCAAGGAACACATCCAAAAATGGCCGAGCAACTGTCCTTCGAGCCGTATCAACTCTCGCCTCTAGACCATCTGATGCCCCTTGCATATCTGCCATTTTTGAATGTTTCCCGCACAGAAACTCCTTCCAAAGGCCTCGCACTCCTCGAGGCAGCTATCTTCCGACATGTATCAAACTTCCATTTTTGACTGGCAACGTAGTCCCATCCACACAAGCCAAAGATAAACTGAATGTATACGAAGTGCATCCGTCGGCCCCTTTGTCACTACGTGAAAATCTAATACTTCATGTCAAACAGCACACCCGCAGAATCTTCACCTCCTCGAATGCACAAGAACTTATCTCGTATGATGACCTCTGTGATGAGAAATATGTCACGGTCCCATTCAATGTTCCCTTGTCGGGTTCAAATCCGGTTACCCGGTTTCAGGTGAATATCGTGGAAGGCAGGTTGATCTTCAACATATCCTGGTCACCATCTGGTAATGGATGGGCTTGGGATGGTTGTTGTTTTAAAGGCAATATCTGTATTCCGCCGTGCTTTTGATAAAGGTGAATTCTACTCCTTTTCAACTGACATAGTTAGTCAAACACGGGTAAGGAGGCAGCTTTCAGAAGGGAAAATTGTAAGGCCGTTACACACTAGATCATCTGGCATTAACGATGGGAAAAATGACAACAAAGTGTCAGAGACTTTGATCACTCGACGTTTTACCATACCAGCTAGGAAGATCAGAAATTTGAGAGAGAAATGTACCGCTCTTGCCAGTGATGGTCTGAATCATGAACAGCACGACGATGGAAATCAAAATGCCTTTTCCAGTAATGATATTGCCACGGCACTCTTGTGCCTATGTCTGACCTGAGCCCGGCTGTCAGAAACAACATCCAGGAGATCAGCTCAGCCATCGCCAGAAACATCTTCAATTGGGATGTGTGTGGATGGCCGCTCGATTCTCCAACCTCGTCTCCCAATGACCTACATGGGTAATGCGATTCTGGGGACCAAATCGACTTATTCACCGCCAGCGGTTACTGGTCTGGCAATAGATCCGCGGGACCAGCTATGGCTTCCGACTCTTGTCGACCTTGCAAAGCATGTCAAAAAGGTAGAGAGGGCTACCGATGATACTTGCATTCGTGGCATCCTATCATACGTGAATGGTTGCAGTGACTGGGGATCTCCTTCCAATCTGTCAGTGGACTTTTTGATCAGCAACATACCCCAGTTCCCTCTGAATTCCCTATATTTCGGCTCTGCATTGGGTGAAAGTTTGGATCTAAAATTGCCAGATCCTAGGCGAGAAGGAATGTGCTGGATACTTCTGGCCGGGGATCCACCTAGTCACACTCTGGGGGATTCGGATAACTCTTGATAGGGACGAGACGGATTGCCTGCAGAACGAGAGATTGTTCAGGTGGCTGTCGGAGGACCAGGAGGCAAAGTTATAATTATTTTCTGAGCAGCATATGACAATTAGAACCCACGATTCCACGGATGATATTCCGAACTTCCGAGCAAACCGACGGGCTCCGCGGAGTCCGGTTAGTCAGCGTATATCAGGCTTTCATTGGCCAGAAAGCCCCAATGAAAACCCAGCCGGCGGCTGCTTAACTAGAAATGGAATAGTGCTGGTGGCACTAATCGTGTCGAAAAAGGAAAGTCAAGAGGGAGAGAGAGAGAGAGAGAGAGAGAGAGAACGAATATCTTAGATCATGTAAGACAAAAACAAAGACAGACTCACGCTGTAGGGATATAGCCAAGTAGAAATGGCCATATGTAATCAAATAATCTATCTCAGTCAGTGTGAATCTTCTGTCAAGTGCAAGCACCGTCAGGGTTCCATCTGCACTCCACAAAAAGCAAACAAAATCCCCGCTGACTCGTCTTGGCTTCCTTTTTCGTACACCAATCAGCGTGGATCCGTTGGATATTCCCCATACCTAATCGCCGGCCCTATTGTGATTCTTCTGGACAGCGATGATTCACCTTCTCCGTCCAGCTGCCAAAATGGGAAAAATAGCTTTCTTTTTTCCCTTGTCATAGTATGGACCTATGTACTTGATTTGCAAGATCGCCACTGATCAAGTCCAAATCCAAAGATTACTGGTCCGACGGTGCTGAAAAATGATGGATACAAAATGACAAACCAAGTCGGTGCTTCGTACATTTCGAAGCTTGGCTTCCTTTTCCATCTAGTGCAGGGTGCTCGAAACTGGGTGCTTGGTTTTGGGTAGTTATATATAAAGAGAGAGAGAATCCCGACCTTACCCGTGGCTTTTTTGTATTGATTATATGATTCTGTTGGTATAATCACCTTCATCGGCGGGGAAGAGAAGCAGAGAAAGCTGGGCTTCGCAACATGCCAGCTCATTTGAACCCTCACCTTCATGGTGCTTCATTTGCTTCTACCCAGGAAGCTGAAAGCCCAGAGGATACCATTAGCCCTCCTCGGGTGCACCTTTCAGATCAAGATGAAGACACTATCGCGAACATCCATCGAACATTGACAGAAAAAAGTGATTCGGATCACCAGCCTCAGTGTGCGGAACCCCACTCGTCATTTGACAAGTTTCTGGAGGCAGAGGTTCAGGCGGGGAAGAAGAAGTCGAACCTGGGCGTCTGTTTCCAGTCTCTCACGACGTGGGGAGCGGGGGAGGGGCATGCGGACGTCAAGACGTTGGGGACTGCATTATGGCGCACGCTGACCTTCCAGGATGTCTACGAGTGGACGATCAAGCCCTGGATTTCCGACAAGAACCTGCAAAATGGCCGTCCACTAATTCGCGACTTCTCCGGCGTTGTCAGGAGTGGGGAGATGATGCTGTAAGTGTCTTGCATGTCATTGTATCTTAAAGAGTTTCGCTGAATCATTTCTAGCGTGTTAGGACGACCGGGAGCTGGCTGCTCCACGTTTCTCCGTACAATTGCGGGCCACCATTCGTCCTTCTTGGGCGTCACTGGCTCGATGGACTACTCCGGTCTGAGTCTAGATGAAGTCAAGAAGAACTATCGAGGGCAGGTTACCTATATCCCTGAAGACGATGTCCATTTCCCTACCCTCAATGTTCGACAGACATTGGAATTTGCCCTGCAAAGCAAGACCCCGAAGCGATACCAGGAGAGAATCCCACGGTATATTGAAATCTACGGGCGGGTGTTTGGCATGGCTCACACAATGAATACACTGGTTGGAAACGAGTTCATTCGTGGAGTGTCGGGTGGTGAGCGGAAACGAATCTCCATCATTGAATCTCTCGCGACAGATTCATCCGTGATGTGCTGGGACAATTCAACCCGAGGCCTGGACGCCTCCTCCGCCGTGGACTATGCCCGCAGTCTCCGTATCATGACAGATACATGTGGCAAGGCAACGTTGCTAACACTCTACCAAGCTTCTGATGCCATCTATGAACTGGTTGATAAAGTATTGTTGATCGACGAAGGACGGATGCTTTTTCAGGGATCGGCTCGTGAGGCAAAACAATATTTTGAAGAACTGGGATACGAATGCGCAGAGATGCAAACGACATCAGACTTTCTGACTAGCATTACGGTCCCTGAAAGACGAAGATTTAGACCCGGTTGGGGGCATCGGACACCTAAGGGGCCCATAGAGCTTGAAGAGGCATTTCGGAAGAGCTCAGCCTTTCAACGACTAGAACAAGACACACGGAACTACGAGGACCAACGATTCGGTGGTAAGGGGACGGGCTCATCGCCCAGTGACTCAGACTGTGGAAGTCTCGATGAATTCAAGAAGAATATCCAGACTGACAAGTCTCGCTTTGTGTCATCCAAGTCTCCGTACACAATCTCTTTGTTCAGACAGGTATCCTTGTGCGCCAAACGTCAGATGTGGCAGTTGAAAGGTCACATGGCGCCGCTATACATCAAACTCATATCTTCAGTCATCTACGGGCTTCTCATCGGTTCCATGTTCTACGATCAGCCCCAGACGACAGATGGAATGTACTCGCGTGGCGGTGTCTTATTCTATTCATCAATTCTGCTTGCCTGGCTGCAGTTGTCCGAATTGGAAGATGCGATGCAGGGCCGCGATATTCTTACGCGACAGAAGAAATTTGCGTTTGTGCGGCCAAGTGCTGTGTGTTTGGCAAGAGTCCTCTCTGATATTGTGGTGACCCTATTAATTACATTTTTGTATGTAATTGTGGTTTATTTCCTGGCGGGCTTGAAATCGAGTGTGAGTCTTGTTGTGATATCTTCCCCGGTAATTTACTGACTTGATTGTCCAGCCTGGACCATTTTTCATCGATTGCTTGTTTATTTACATTTGTACGATTTGCTTGACAGCCCAGTTCCGGTTATTTGCCGCTGCTTCTTCCAATTTCGAAGTGGCGCTACGGTACTGTGGTGTTTCTGTGTTATTCTGCATCGTCTTTGGAGGCTATGTTCTCTCGGTGGATAAGTTAATGGAGGATGTCCCTTGGATTGGATGGTTAGCGGTGAGTATTTCAATACAGTTCCCTGATTATGTCCTGACCTTTTCTAGTATGTCACGCCGGCTCTTTATACATATGAAGCAGTCATGGCAGCAGAATTCCACAACACAAATTTCACTTGCGCATCCGGATCTGTTGTACCATCCGGGCCTGGTTATGTAGATCTCGCATACCAGACGTGCGACTACACAGGGAGCAAGATCGGTACCACCATCGTAAATGGTGACGATTACTTGGCCGTCAAGTATGGGTTTTACTACAGCAATGTCTGGCGAGACTTTGGCATCCTGTGTCTTTTCACCGTTGCATTCATCGGGATTACATGTTGGTTGAGTGAGGTGATGGAATGGGAGCCTGATAGCGCAGGGCCGATCCAATACAAACAGGGGCAGAAACACAGGCGCATCGACAGGCACAAGATTGACGAGGAAAGCAATCCTGTCGATGTTGATCCAAAGGCCTCGCAACGTAGCTCCCAGAACAACCACTCTGGACAGGTCATCAGTGGAACGAACTCGACGTTTACCTGGAGTGATCTGGAACTTAACGTACGAGTTGGGAAGGAAACTAGAAAATTGCTGGATGGGGTCTGTGGCTACTGCAAGCCAGGGACACTAACCGCTCTGGTTGGTGCTTCTGGAGCTGGAAAATCGACATGTAAGAGGCCCCTTTATCTGAGATGGTTCCTTGTGATCTAATATCCAATACAGTGTTGACTGCCTTGACCCAAAGACAAAACTCCGGACAACTCACAGGTAACATCTTTGTTGATGGAAACGCTATCGATGAGTCATTCAACCACAACATTGGTTACTGTCAGCAGATGGACATCCATGATGAGACAAGCACGGTTGGGGAAGCATTCCAGTTTTCTGCGCTCCTTCGCCAGGGCTCCGAGGTGTCTAAAGAAGAGAAACTATCCTATGTCAACACCGTTATGGAGACACTCGACCTGGTCGATCTAGAGCATGCATTGATTGGATCCCTAGATATTGAAAAGAAAAAACGGGTCACAATCGGCGTCGAATTGTGTGCAAAGCCCAAGCTGCTACTGTTCTTGGATGAACCTACGAGTGGACTAGATAGCCAAGGCGCTTCTAGTATTGTATCACTGTTACGGAGGTTAACCGACCAGGGACTGGCTGTGCTCTGCACTATTCATCAGGCAAACCAGGAACAGTTTGAAGAGGTAAGTATCCCATTTGCGAGACTCTGGTATAATGCCAGGAAAACTGATGTGGACAGTTCGATCGAGTGCTGGCTCTTAGTCCTGGTGGAAGCACTTATTACTTTGGAGAGGTTGGAGCATCCGGGCAGTCCATTTTCGAATATTTCAAAAAGAATGGCCACAATCCGGAGAGCGTCACCAATGCGGCTGACTTTTTGATCGAAGTAGTCGTCGGGAGGATGAAAGATACACAGTACAGCATCAACTGGGCTAAAATCTGGAACGAATCGACAGAGGCAGAAGATGTCAAGAGAGAAATTTCTAAAATTCGCAGTCAACACGGTGAAAAGAGGCTAGACTCAAGGATGACAAGCTCTTCTCCGCCACTCCATCAGCAGATCACTCTTCTTACTGCCCGCACCATGCGACAATTTTGGCGGAACCCGGAATACCCCTACTCACGACTCTACGCATCTTTCTTGCATGCTCTGATAAACGGTCTTACATATCTACAGATAGGGAACAGTTCTACAGACCTCCAGTCCAAGGCGTTCTCGTGTTTCCTTGTTCTCATGCTTGTTCCCGAGTTTATCAACGCCATCTCGATGCGGTTTATCATGAATCGCGATATATGGATGGCCCGTGAAGGCCCTAGTGGCCTATATGGATGGATTGCTTTCTGCACCGCGCAGATCGTGTCCGAAATTCCGTACGCCATCATTAGTGCAGTCATCTTCTTCGTCCCGTACTACTTCATCGTGGGCCTTCCCTTGGGGTTCGCAGCGGGATATAGCTTCTTGATGTTCTTCCTGTTCTTTTTGCTATCAACTTCATGGGGTCAATGGATTGCAGCCTTGAGGTAAGTGTATAAAATGCAAGCTTGGGAATAAAATGCTGACAATGGCAGTACCGACTCGATGGTGGCCGCTACACTCATGCCCTTCTTTATCATCATGTGCGAACTCTTCAACGGCATCCTCCGTCCCCATGAACAAATGCCCGCCTTTTGGAAGTACACTATGTACTATGTTACTCCATTTACCTACTGGATTGGTGGAGTTCTGACGGCGGTCCTGCGTGGGGTACCCGTCGCCTGTGACCAGAGTGAATTAGCCATTTTTCAGAGCCCGGTCAATATGACATGCGGTGAATATGCGGGATCCTGGCTGGCCGACAGAGGGGTCGGGTATCTCTCTAATCCGCAAGATTATGGATACTGTGGGTACTGTGAGTACAGCTATGGTGACGATGTAAGTCTGCATCTTTTCAACCATATCCAAGAGGGAAAGCTAACGAGATTAGTATCTGACCGGACTGGGACTTGATTCATCCAAAACATGGCCGTACCTTGGAATTTTTATAGCGTTTACTATTTCTAATTATCTCATGGTTTAT
This sequence comes from Aspergillus wentii DTO 134E9, assembly GCF_001890725.1. NCBI lineage: Eukaryota > Fungi > Ascomycota > Eurotiomycetes > Eurotiales > Aspergillaceae > Aspergillus > Aspergillus wentii. The sequence continues at coordinate 839,318 of NW_024467841.1, read as the reverse complement.
TTGTTGGTCTATGTCTTGTCTGTCAAAAAGCCATTATGGAGAAAGGATTAAAAGTTGGTGAACGGCGCCGAGTGTTCCAAAATTAATATCATGACTGCACATAATGCGAATATATGCTCAATAAAAAGCCATACTTATTGACTCGCTGTCGAACATCTATCTCTACCATCAACAATAGCAAAAAAGCAATAAATGCCCTACAGCCTCAGGCCGGGAATAGTATGATCGGTGTTATTCCAAATCAGGAATCTCCGAGACAGATTCCGACAATTCCCGAAGCACTAACTCCGATACGCCCCATTCATCTCATCGACGATTGTCATCACCACAAAAAGACCAACATTGCAATAATTATCTTCTGTTCCGCAGAAGTTTCCATCTTATCAATCAGTTCTCCATCAAAGGGAAAAGCGGGGAGACTTTGGACATCTACAGCCTGATTCAGTCAATCTCCGGGTATCCCGCCATCTCTTCAAGTCTAGCATCCTGGCGCTTGGGCTGAATAATGCAATTGAGGCTGTTTAACAGCGCACAATACTCACCAAGAAGTGAAGTTACTTACTGACCGAAATCATGGATCAAATCAATGCATTTCAAATACACTCCGCAGACACAGAAACACCACCAATGTCACCGCCTCGACGACGCAGACCAGCTCTATCTTGCACTTTATGTCGTCGTCGCAAGCTCAAGTGCGACCGGGGCTTACCATGTGGCCAATGCGTCAAGTCCAAAGCCTCTGAGTCATGTGAATATGCCGGGTTTCAGAAAGGCCAAGTATCAAACACCAGGCGTCTGGGTAGCACTCCCCCACCATTTGTGCAGCCTTCCGGCAATCACCTCACTCCATCCCAAAGCGGGGTATACGTGTTTGATGCGAAGCATAAGCAAACGTCGAACCGTATTACCAAGCCGCCATCCCGAGTAGAGGAAGTGCACGAACTGCGGAGTAGAGTGCAGGCTTTGGAAAATGCTTTGTCTCGGCCAGGAGCAGCGATGCATACTCCGGAGACCTTGGGGTATGACAGCTTTTCTGAGGGCGGAAGAAGGGCTATGTTGGATTCCCAAAATCTGACCGAAGAGGTTGAGTCCTTACCAAGTGGATGCTTCCGGGGTAAGAAAAGCAAGTCCCGACACTGTGGGCGTTCTCACTGGGCAGTGTCAGTATCATTTGTGAGTTAAGCTCCCATATTTACAGTCTAAACTAATACATTATAGTTCAAAGATATTGGGATCTTTATGAGGGGGCTAGACAAAGGGAAGTCAAAACCCAAGGACTCTGATTATACATCTATGAGGAAATTCAAAAAGGAAGTATGGAATCGAGAAAGAGAGGAGCACCAACGAGCCTATCGAGATCAGGCCTTTAAGCTAGAAGAGATGATTCCATCTAAGGAAATAGCAGATGAGCTCCTCGAACTTTATCTGACAACATTTGAGACTACATATCGTATCTTGCATGTCCCGACTTTTCTTCGGCAATACGAGTTACACTGGTCAGGGTCGCAACCGACAGATATGGTATTTATCGCAAAGCTTCTGGTTTTAATGGCTGCAAGCAGTTGTTTCTATAGCCAAAATACCAGAATTAACGAGCGCAGTACTCTCCAAAGGGCGGCAGTTGGGTGGACCATGACAGTTCAATCATGGATGTCCTCCGTTTTTGTCAGCTCAAACATTAATTTGGACATGCTACAGATCCAGTGCCTTCTGCTGATTGCTCGTCAGGCCAATGCAACGGGTGGGAATTTGGTGTGGATTTCTTCTGGATCCTTGGTTCGCGCTGCCATGATCATGGGACTGCATCGGGACCCGTCCCGCTTTTCCAGGATGTCCAAGTTCTGGGCAGAGATGCGGCGCAGGCTATGGGCCACTATAATAGAGCTAGATGTGCAGTCATCTCTGGATGGAGGCATGCTGCCATCGATTGACTTGAACGAATGCGACTGCGGCCCACCATCAAACTGGGACGACGCGGATCTAACGGAAGATATGGTGGAAGATCCAGTCCCGAAAACACTGGACACATTGGCACGGAACAATGTACAGGGATTATTATCCAATTCGTTGCCAACACGAATTCGGATAGCCAAGTTGACTAACAGCCTGAAATACAACCTCCCTTATGACGAAGCTTTACGACTGAGCGAGGAGCTCATGCACTCCATGAATCAAGCATTAAACATGTTCCAAGAATGCGAGTCAAATATTTCTATCTTAAGACTTGGGAATTTGACATTCGCCAAATCATTCTACATGTTTATCATGCGAAGATATCTCCTTGTCCTTCATCGACCATTCTTCCTCAGTGTCCTACGCGCTCCGAAATTTTCTTATTCCCGCAAGGTGTGCTTGGAGTCCTCTCTGGAGATGCTTTCCCTACTAGGACCTTCGGACCATCTGGAAACAGGGCCGTCTTCATGTATAGGCCAACTGGGTGGGGGAATGTACCGGGATGAGTTCTTTCACGCAGCCATTACGATCTGTGTGGAACTCAGTATACAAGCGGATGAACAATCGCGATCAGTGACAGCATTTGAGACACCACGTACAGGCACGCTGACCGACATGGTTCAAACACAGCAAACAGTTCTGGTAACGGCTGTCGAACGTACCATGGATGCTCTTGGGAGTCGCATTTCATCAGATGGGAATGGATGTAAACCATTTTTCTTCCTCACAATGGTCTTTGCATCGGTCAAAGCCCGATTGAAAGGAGAGGATCCCCTGAAGAATGTCGAGTATCTTTCGATGAAGGCGGTGCGCGAATGCCAGGATATCATGAAAGGGGTGTCATGGAAAGAGATTCGAAAACAAGATGAAATCTCACAGGTCTGTGCCGTGTTTTGCTGCTGTCTATCCTGACTAATTTATATCAGCCTTTGCAAGCAAATTTGGAATCTGCTACGTCTGACATTGGGTTTGATCCTACTGCACCTTTGTTTCCAGCGGATCTAACAAATTTGTCGGTGAGTTTTGAGGAAGCCAATCGAGTGAACTGTGCTAACGAATACAGCCTATCGAATTTGGGAATCTGTTCGACATGGCAGATTATGGGGCCCCAGACCTTTGGAATAATGAATTCCTGACTGGGCTCTAAGTGACGAGTTAGAACTATATATATATATCGATACTCCCGTCAGATTAACGCGATATATACCAATAGACAGCAGAACCAGCGCTGTGCATTGCCAACGACCAATGAATAGCAGCCAGGCATCAGGTTACACAAAGAAACACCCTGTGGCTATCATAAACAGGATCCCAATTGCATAATTGCCATAAGCTGCACCCAAAAATCATCCCTAGATTTGGCCAACCTCGGTTGTCCACGTGCGCCGATCATCAACATTTAAGATGGACGATCCCAACAACTGGACATGACCAACTTCAACTTTCCGACAACCACCATGGCGTAAGTAGCCCTGATAGTTTTGAATCACAATCACTAATAATGCAATAGCTCTCTACTCACTACAATCGGCCTCCGTGCCGCCGACACACCAGTCCCCAACCACGCCGCCGCCTTTCTGATCGCCAACTGGTTCTTCGCATACGGCGTGCTGAGTACCCGCCCGGCCAAACGCTGGTATCGCCTCGACCACAACGTCGCTCCTCGGGAGGATCTCACCAAATATGGTGAGGCAGCCGTCCAGGCAGGAAAATTGAGCCGGAAGACGTTGAACCGACTCAAGCGACAAGAAGCGGCAAGCGCGAATGCCACCGAAGGATACACCTTGTTTGTTGCAGCGAGTATGTTTCTTGGGCTTCCCTTATTGCGAGCCATATCTATGGTTATGATACTAATGAAGACAGTCTTACTGGCTCTCCACACCAAACTCCCAAACGAAACTATTAACGGTATCGGGACATGGTATTCCCTCTCCCGACTGGTTTTTGCAGGGGTGTATCTCTGGGTCGAATCCGAGGGATTGAGCTTCATCCGATCTATTGCATGGTGGTCGGGAAATATCAGCTGTATAACGGCGATTGTGTTGGCAGGAAAGAGCCTGTAGATTTTCTTAATTTTTGGGATGATCTAATTTAGTGATGATGCAATTGATCCATGCAAGCTTTGTCGATCAGCGGGGTAACCGAGGTTGATGTTCAGGTACATCCTTGGAATACTTATCTACGAATATAAATTTGTTTTTCTTGGATTTGCTCAAGTCATATTGCCAAAGGAACTAGTATTTTACCCTTAAGCGTGCTAATGTACCAGATGTCCCAACCTCCTCGCCATCATTCGGTCGGAGACCGATCTCTTAGTCGTCGTGTTAGTCGTCGTATTAGATGACGACTGACAATCTACTCCAATGTCCCCCTTCAACCCATCACAGATAATCACTGGGGGGCTTCCAGCCGGACTGGTCAATGCAATATCTTCAAGATGAATATCTGAACAAACTGCATTGGGCGAACAGACCAAATCACCCACCACCTTGCCCTCTTTACCGGAAGAAGTGCCATAGATATTCTCAAATACGATGTTGGTGAAGTTCACCTGGGATGGGTACTTGGCGCATTCTTCTGTGTCCACATTGAAGTAGCACTGATCCAGGACGATGGGATTGTCGGTGTTCTCAATGTGGATGTTCTTATAGGTGATGTTGTTGATGCGACCATATCCGACATCCTGACCGGCCCATGCCTTGAGACGAGCGCCATTCTATATTGATCAGCTATGGGGTCTTGGAAGAATATTATGGTGGGATTACCTGTCCATTGAGCAAGGTAACATTTTCGATCCATGCATTTTCAATAATATCCATCACCCCCGAGTACTGTCCGATACTTCCCATACTGACGCCGTGGGTATTGTTGCACCACAAGTTCTGTACAAAGATATTGGTGGTATTCGGCTTTGGAGAGAAGCAGTCATCCCCAACGTCGACCCGGGTGTTGGTGACGGATAGACCGTCGACGTTAAGAGAGTCAAAGCCATCGGTGTTTTTGGGGAGGGCCTGCCACAGTTAATATTGCACAGGAAAAGGAAAAGGAAAGGCATACAGAAGCATTTGTCGAGAAGGCATTGATGAAGACATCGTCGAAAGAAACGTCCTTGGTGCGTACAAAAAAGTTGGTCCAGCAAGGCGAGTTGAGCTGGGTGATGCCCTCGACGGAGACTCTGGTTGCATTGTCTGTCATGAAGAGGATGGGTCGATAAAATGTGTTCTCGTCATCCTATTCTCAGTTTATATGGGCCATCCTAGATGACACCAGTCAAGATACGTACCAGAATCTCCTTGCCAGCAAACTCGTTATACCATCGTTGACCGTTGCCGTTCATGACGCCCGTGCCAAAGATTTTGATATCCTGTCCACCCCAGAGCCAGAACGTGATAGACTTTTGAAAGTCGAAGTAAAAGTTGTTTTCTTGCCAGTAGGAAACATCGTCAGTGAACTAAATCATCAGCCGTGCCCAGATAGAATTCACAATCAACACGGCATACCTTGAGTTCTCCATCCAACTGAACTTCAATGTCATCCAAAAAGGTCAGATCCAGCTTTGTCCCAATAACATATGTCTCTCCCTCTTTCAACATCAATCGTCCCCCGTGGTTGGCTTTCTTGATTCCCCAGAGGAAGTCCGATGAAATATCATCCGTGTCATTCTTCGAAGGGCGGATAGTGACTGTACGACGGTTTTGATGTTTACCGGAATGAGCTCCGATCTTCTTCAGACCGGCTGTATCGCTGGCTGGGATGACTCGGGCACCGGGGATGACACCATCGAAAGCGATGCTGCTGACGGTGCTTATGAATAGGGCAAGAGGGAGGAATTTCATGATGGCGGTAATGGTTGATGGACTATGGCCAGGAAAGAAGCCTTCTCCCTCTATTTATACCCATGATTCTTTCTCAGATGATTGCCATCTGGGCTTGCTGGGCAGAGGATAATTTCTCCGCCCGTAGGAATTGACAATTGGAGATGAAATAATCCGGGGTAGATAATCCCCACACGCAATCCCCAGATTATTTCATCATCTCTACATGGAACAGATATCTTCAATGCGGGGAGAGAAGATTATTCTCCAGATTCGAGGTGGTGCGATGTTTGGTCCTCTTTTGCCGGGGATAATTCCACCGTCTTGTGGTTGCGATGGAGAAGTTCCACCAATCAGTAGAGGTCCACTTGACAATGAGCTGAAAATATGAATCTCATAATATAAAATGACGAAAAAAAAAATTCGGTGAATGGGAATTTGTAGTTTCGTCTGATGGGATCATTTTTGCTGGCATTGTGTATAATAGTGGCAGGATAGTAGTCAACTATGGTATTATCCAACAAGGTGAATGGCACCAACTCCAATATACTTCGATGCTAGTCCAAACAGCGAATCAGACAGAATGCAATGATAATTTGCAGTCAGGATCAGAAACAAAATTGCTAATTCATTCCGTTGATTGACCATGATGAGGACCCTTGGCTGCTCAAAGTACCTTGAGGACATCGCGGTATAGTCCACTTCTCAGCCCACGTCCAATCACAGCAACGATTATTCCATGCATCCTGAAATAGCCCTAGGTCTTTATACATCATGAGCCTACCTTGGGGGTTGCATGGTGATGATGCCGTGAGTTGGCTGGGTTCATTAGGTTGCGTATAAATAGGTGTGTTTCTCGAGGTACTCGTCAGGGAGTAAGCACATTCTCCTGAAATCCATTTCATCAGAGCTTTGACCATGGTCATCAATTCGGGTACAGATTCAATTTCATATTCTGTCCCTGAGACACAATATGTCAAGCAACCGGAGACGAGACAGCTCCCCGTGACTCTCCTATCAGGGTTCCTGGTATGTCTCGACCCCCTTTCTCTCCAATCCCGACTAACAAGGACAGGGGAGTGGGAAAACAACTCTTCTCGAACACATTCTCAAATCTCCTGATCATGGTCTCCGAATCGCAGTCATTGTGAATGACATGAGCAAGTATGTTCTCCATCCGCCATGTCCTAGAATGAACTGACCAGTTAGGCTGAACGTTGACGCTGCCCTCATTACCCACCACAAGGTCTCCCAGACCAAAGAGAAGCTCATTCAACTTCAGAATGGTTGTATCTGTTGTACCCTGCGAGGCGATCTCCTCTCCGAGCTGGCCCACTTAACCAAACAAACCGAAGTCCAGTATGTGGTGATTGAGAGCACTGGAATAAGTGAGCCCATGCAGGTAGCCGAGACGTTCACGGCAGAGTTTAGTAAGGCCATGCTCGAGGTTGAGGGAATGGAGGAACAGGATGAGGATGATAAGAGAGTATTGGACGAGATGTATGTCCCGTTGTATTGCTTTCTTTTCCCTTCGGACAGTCATATGAGGCATGGTGCTGACTGAATAGTGTCAAAATGGGAGGATTGCATACCCTTGCCAAATTAGACACGACAGTGACGGTTATCGATGCTTTTAATCTTCTGTCCAACTTTGATACCACCGAGTTTCTTTCAGACCGATACGGGTCTAAGGAGATCATTCCCGAAGATGAGCGTACAATTTCCGACCTGATGGTCGATCAAATCGAATTTGCTGATGTCCTAATCATCAACAAGATCGAGACGGTGGATGAGACCACCCGGGGTAGGATCAAGCAGTTGCTCAACTTGCTCAACCCCGATGCCAAGGTTCTTGAGTCCAGCTACTCCAAGGTCGATGTCAAGCAGATCCTGGGAACAGGGCGGTTTGATTTCGTCAAGGCGGCTTCTGGGGCTGGGTGGTTGCGGAGCCTGCATGAGATGACCGTACAGGTGACAGGGAATGGGGAAAGAATGGCACCCAAGCCGGAGACATTGGAGTATGCTCCTCCCCGGATATTTGACTGAGGATATAGACTGACTGGCCAGATATGGAATTAACAACTTTGTCTATACGGCTCGCCGGCCATTCCAACCTCGCCGGCTGTTTGCCCTCCTACATGACAAATTTATTCTTCTTCAGAATGTAGAGGGAGCCGAAGAGGAGGAAGGTGACGAGGAGGACGAAGGTATGGAAGATGCAGAAGAAGAAGACGAGGATGAGGAGATTGAAGACTTTGACCAACCTGACCCCGCTGTCATCCTTTCCAACAAGCGATCCAGCCCCATCTTCCGTCCCATCCTCCGCTCCAAAGGCTTCTTCTGGATGGCAACCCGTCCTTATCAGTTTGGCGAATGGAGTCAAGCAGGAGGCATGCTGACTGTCGGATGTGGTGGCCCTTGGTTTACGGAGATCCCCGACGAACTATGGCCAGAGGATCCAGACGTCCGCCAGTCCATTGAGAATGATTTCCAGGAGCCCTGGGGCGATCGACGACAAGAGATTGTGTTTATCGGAGAAGGCATTGATGTTGATGGAATCACAGGGATGCTGAATGAATGCTTGTTGAACGACAAAGAGATGAAAGAGTGGGAGAAGGTGATGAAGAAGAAAAGGATGACGCGGACAGAGAAGGAGGCGAAAATGGGAGAGATTTGGGAGGATGGATGGGAGGAGTGGCCAGGTGTTGACGCGGAAGAAGAGGAAGAGGAGCAGACAGGGAAACACAAACATCGCATTAGCGAGCATCTAGGCCATCATCATCATCGGTAGTGCTCAGGGTCATTATCAAAAGTCATCAGTCATAATAATAAATACAGCAAAATGATGCCACACAATTAAATATCTACCACTCGTCCACTCTTGCCATCTTCAAATGCATTCCCTCCACGGGCTTCGTCGTGACAGCGCCACCAATATTAATCACCTGCTTGGGATCCTGCATCTCAAACTGAAACCGTCCCACAACCCCAGCCACCGCACATCGCAGCTCGGCCCTCGCAAAGTCCTTCCCAATACACGATCGCTGTCCGTGCAAAAAGGTGATCTGCGCAAAGTTGGTCGATGCGCCTCCGTTGTGATTGACAGAGGGTTGACCGGTCTTGTCGGTGTCGATCCATCGCTCGGGGATGAAATCCTCGCCCGTCTCGCCCCAGAATTCTGGGCTGCGGTTGATGGCGTATGGGCAGAGGATAATTTTAGTGCCTTTAGGGACATGTTTTCCTGCTACAGTGGTATCGCGGATGGATTCACGGATAGTTGAAGGGACAGTGGGATACAGCCGGAGGACTTCCTGACATACACCGTTGAGATAGGGCATGGATTCGAGGTCATTCCAGGTGATGGGGTGGTCTCCAGTGGGGATACGCTCGCGAATCTCAGCACGCAAATGACGTTGAGCTTCCGGGTTTTGGCAGAGGAGGTAACAGGTCCAGGTGAGGGCACTGGCAGTGGTCTCGTGCTACTTCTGTTAATATTCATTTTCAACAACAGCACAATTAACAAACTTACCCCCGCCGCCAGAAAGGTCAACATTTGGTCCACAAGTTCACTGTCGGAAAAGTCACCTCCGACCATCATCGTTCCGAGAATGTCAGCTTCAAGCTCCTTCGCAGTCGCCTTAGTAGCTGCGATAGACGCCTTTTTCTCTTGCACAATATCATTGCATAGAGCACGCAGGAACCCGGTCTCCTCAGCGACAACCTGGTTCAACCGCCAGGGAATCCTCTGTGCGATCCATTGGGGCAGAATAAAGTTGATGGCCAAAAAGACCAGCTTCTCCTTAGTGGGCTCGAGGATGGCGAGGAAACTGTCGGCGACCTTGTTGTTGAGGTTTTGCAGTGACTGAAAGTCACGGCCCATGGCAGCAGGGCCGATGATATCGAGAGTCAGGCGACTGTCTGGTCAGTATAAACGTTGGTATCGGGCGGAGGGGAGAAGAGAATACCTCGCCCACACGCTCATCTCGACCTTGCCAGCACCACTTTCTGGGCTTGTTCCTTCCATCGGATTTTGCTTCATTTCCTTCTCCAGCTCCTCCAACAGCAGGCCAGTCTTCTCCCACATGAGACAATACAAGGAACGGATATTCTTAATGTTGAACGCCGGGTTTAAAGCCTTACGCTGCTTCTTATGCATGCTACCTTCACTAAGAATCAATCCGAACCCAATAATACGGGCCAGGAAGTTGCGCACTCGTCCAGGCTTCTCAAAGTCATAGGTACGGGTGCTCATAATATCGAGGAGAGCCTGGTGGTTGGTGGCGAGGAGGTAGCTGCGGTTGATGAAATCACGGAAATGGATGAGTCCCTCATTGGGGACGGTTTTCATCCATTCCAAAGGCAGCCGACCCCGAGGATTGTCGAAGAGGGTTTTGAGATGGACGTTCAAGCCCTGCTTTGTATGAGTATGTTATGGCGATGAAGAATGATCGCAACTTACATTGACTTGAGGAAGATGACGCAAGGGGGTCACAAAGAAAGGATAGATCAAAACATCCCAGATTACTTTCAGGGCGAGATTGAAACCAAAGGCAGCGAATGCAACGGTGCGAAAGGCGTGATCGGAAAAGACCGTGTGTTGGAGAAGATAGCCCTCCACGGCAGAGAGGGCGGCGATACTCAGTAAACTGTCCATGTCGCACACAGTTTGCAGATTATCAAAGTTGTAGAAAAAGTTGCAACGTTGGACAAAGCATGTTGATATTATGATTACAGAGGGCGCACAATGACTTAATTATAAGGCTCCACCTGATCGGCAGTGGTGAACTTACGATGACGACCTCGGCAGCGTTAATTCATATGCATGGGGATTACCCCAGGGAATGAGTGCCTGATTATGGGACTAGATTTCGGATACTTGGTTTGTGATTTGCTGGTTTATCTGGTCTTCTCCAGATTTGCTCGTTGAATGCCAATATGAGGATATTTGTAGTTATTAACAACATCAGTATGTGGTATATACCTGACAAACGCAAAACAGGCACTACAGCTTAATAATAGGGTGGAAGTAAAAAAACTATAGCAACCCATCGCAATCAATCAGGATAAACTCCATTCATAAAGGCAGGCAGCAACGATACAATACATTCCATGTCGAATCTCAACAACTCAACGCACCTTTCATCTAGATCAGCATGTGAAAGGATCGACACGGCTAAATGACCCGGTCTAAATTTCCGGCATTAGCGAGACGAACCAAATCCATTTTTGGGATCGCCATGATGCTGAAGCCTTCCCCACCATGTTTTCGCAACGATTTCCTATTTGGTTTATGTATGGATCATGGAGAAGATGGAAGTTTGGATTCTCTCCATCTGTATCCACATGTTCGAACCTCGGCTGTGCGACTCCGCATCGTCGTCTTGGTCTTATTTAGTCTCACATCGTCGCAACAGTATGATCGTATTTTCAAGTGTATAATCATTTATCGTCTTAATTAACTTCATCATGTCTCTCGATAACTCTCTCCAGCTTGCCCGCCAATTCATCCAAACGGCTCTTTCGCACCTCCCCGAGCCTGCGCAACATGCTCTGCAAACTCCACTCGCACAAAAGACTATCACTGGTCTTGTCGCTCTGGGACTCTTGCGACAGATCAATAGTTCTTTGTCACACTGGTCGCTGAACAATTGGCAGCGCGCGCTTCCATGGAAGGGTGACAAAGAACTTGTCCTCATTACCGGTGGAAGCAGTGGTATTGGAAAGCAGATCGTGGAGGATCTGTCCAAGGCGGGAGTTCGCGTGGTGATTTTGGATATCCAGGATCCATCCTTCAAGCTGCGTATGTTGGTCACTCGTTAGGTGAGGAATCAAACTAACAAGCGAAAAGCCTCGAATGTCACATTCTATAAGACCGACATCACAAACTCAGCCGCCATCAAAACAGTCGCGGACCAGATCCGCGCCAACCAAGGCGAACCCACCGTCATTGTCAACAACGCTGGTGTGGGATACGATGGCACGATTCTTGATGAGCCCGAGGCTAAGATCCGCTTGACCTTCGAAGTTAACACTATGGCGCATTTCTGGACTGTCAGGGAGTTCTTGCCAAACATGATCAAAAACAACCACGGCCATATAATCACAGTGGCCAGTATGGCGAGCTTCGTGTCGCTGGGTGAGATGGCAGATTACTCGTGCTCCAAGGCGAGTGCATTGGCCTTCCACGAGGTGTTGAACCAGGAGTTGCGACACTGGTACGATGCTAGGAAGGTTCGAACCAGGTATTATTTCTGACGCTTATTCCCCATGAGCCTTTACTCATGAATTTGCAGTATCATCCACCCTCTCTGGGTCCGTACCCCTATGATCCAGCAGCTCTCCGATGCTGGAAAGGACTTCAAGCAGCCCATTATGACCCCCGAGCTGGTTTCGAACGCAGTCGTCAAGCAGATCCTTACACAGAGCAGTGGCCAGGTGATTCTTCCTGCCATGAACTCGAGTTATAGTCTGGTCAGGGCATTCCCGTCGTGGATGCAGGAAGGAGTTCGGGGGATTGGATCTGGGATTTTGAAGCACATGCGGAATGCGCAGCCAGATGCGCACTTGTAGACAAATGTTCATTGTGTGATGTATGATGTACTTTTTATATCCATGCTTGCCATTCTATTATGTGATTATTTGATTCTACTGTTCGTGTAGATAGGTTAATGAATACCCGATATACCAACTCATGTTGAATTTATACTACAAGTACATGTTTCTATGTGTCTGTTCTACAGTGTCATAATCTGTTTGTTAAATACACTCAATAAGTGATATTCAGTATTGATGTCCACATGAAATATACAACAGATCTACAATTACAACAGCTCTACCAGCCAGCTTTTGACCTTTCTCCCCTGCTCTGTCTCCGTCTTGTCACCCAAATACAAATTATAGATCGGAGCAACATGGCATTCTCGATATCCAACAAAGAACTCCAACTCCGGATATCCACCCTACAGACAGTCAGCCAGTCAAGTTCAAAGCATCGCATAACAAACATACCTTGAATTTGCCTACAAAATCCTCAATGATCGGCAACATGATCTCGTTCCCTCCAGCAGATACGAGAACCGAATCCACCGGGAAATCAGCGTACCACTCCGAGGGAGCCATCGAGAGATCAGTGTAGTTGTCTCTCTTTGTAGGACCGAGATAAGCACCTGCCCATGGCTTCGCAACACTCTCCGTAATCAAATCACCACCCGAGTAGATCACCTGGTCAGGGAACTCGGTGTCCATAGATGTCCAGGGAGAAATCAGCACTGCTCCCGCAAGATTCTCTGAGAGCACCAATGGTTCGATCTCCGGATGAGGATGAGCGAGATGGGAGAGGACTCCTCCAACCAGGTTTCCACCGGCAGAATCACCACCCAGCAGAATCTTAGATGGAGTGTGAGTGACGCTTTCGTTAATAACATAACGAAGACACTCGACTGCTTGACGGAGCTGGGTGGGATAGGTGCCGTGGGGAGCGAGGGTGTAGGTGAGGTTGAAGATAGCCAGCGATTTATTCTGAGCAGCAGCGGCGGCGATTAACTGTGCGAAAAAGCGATAGTAGCCCATGTTGGCTGGGAGGGAGAATCCTCCACCTGGTGTTGTTAGAAGACGTTTATATACATCTATCGATGAAGGGGATACACACCATGATACCAGATGAGCACATGGTCAGCCTTTCGATCACCAATCCAGTGACCGATGGCATTCTCGCCAATGTCGACAGACTGTGCCAACTGCTTCGTCTTGCTCATGTACTGCTCATACACTTTGTTTGTCGGTGGTGATACATATCTACCTGGGTCAGTCAAAAGCACATCTTCGAAGACAAGATAGACATACTGCAGCTGCTTTGGAGACAATCGCTTGGTGAGTCTTCTCATCACCGCATATCCCACATGCAGAAACAACGATTTGGCCTGCTTCTCGGATCGCCACAGCCCCGTGAGAAGCGCATAGAAGACCGTCCACCAGATGGAGGCGAGGGCGGGGAAGAGATCGAGTTTCTCCCAGGCGGAGAGCTGGACTTTCTTTGCGAGTTGCATGTTATCTTGCGTCGGTGGTTTCTGAATCTGTACGAGTTTGCGAGTTCCTCGGGAGATGATGCTATTTCAATGCTGGGTTGAGGATGTCGATCATTCGCAATGACTTCCTGTTTGGGAATTACCGAGGTCATCCAAACCCTCGGGCGAATGTGATGAAATCATCTGTTTTATTATCATTGATACTCTTTGATGCAGAGAGGATGAAGATTTTCCGATCGTGCGGTTGCTGATGTATAGGTGCATACATGCCGTTTTGGGCACACGTGTAGCGACAACGATCTGGTGCTGTAGCCTGTGCGACACGAACCACCCCGCATAGTATTGTTTTTGTTGAGATGGATTTCCAGCCATGCAAACGATCATATAATCGTCCTCAAATCCCATTCGCCCATTTTTGAAGTCCCCGTTTTTCCATTCTTGGTGGCCCATTTTTTTCTGCTGCTCCACCGCGTGCCGATCGCGCATACCGAGGACATGTGAACCGTTCAATGCAAGGATACTAAAATTCCTGGTTTATTTAACAACTGCAAGATAGCCATGTCTCATCTCCCCTTTGTCTTCTGTCTTATCCATCTTCACCATGTCTGAATTCGACGTTGTTATTGTTGGTGCTGGTATTTCCGGCATCAACGCCGCCTATCGCATCCAGAGCCAACTACCTCATCTTTCCTACGCCATCCTCGAGGCTCGCGATGCCATCGGTGGCACGTGGGATCTCTTCCGCTATCCTGGCATCCGCTCCGATTCGGATCTCTTCACTTTTGGCTTCGCCTGGAATCCCTGGTCCAAGGACAACCCCATTGCCGACGGCGCTTCCATCGCAAAATACGTGCGCAACACCGCTGCGGAATATGGCATCGACAAGCACATTCAGTTCCAGAATCGCCTGTTGGCTGCAGACTGGTCTACTTCAGACAACTCATGGACTCTAGCGGTCGATAACGACGGCGCTACTAAATCGTACAAGGCGCGCTTCGTTATCTTCGGCACAGGCTATTATGACTACCACCAGCCTCTCAAGGCCGACATTCCTGGCCTCGACAACTTCCAGGGCAAGCTCATCCACCCCCAATTCTGGCCCGAAGATCTCGACTACGAGAAGAAAAAGGTCGTCATCATCGGCAGTGGAGCGACGGCCATCACGCTGCTCCCCAAGATGGCTGAAAAGGCCGATCGCGTCACCATGCTCCAGCGCAGTCCGACGTACATTCTGTCCATGCCCAACCGCTCACGATCTCTTATGAGCTACTTCCTACCCAGCTCGTGGAATCGCAAATTCCAGCGCCTCACCTGGATCATCACCTCGCGCATCTTCTTCTTGTTCTGCCAGAGTTTCCCTACCCTTGCTCGGTTCATTCTTCGACTTTCTGTTAAGCCCCAGCTTCCGTCTCATGTCCCTCACGACCCGCACTTCAAGCCCCGTTACAACCCCTGGGAGCAGCGTCTCTGTGTCTGTCCCGATGGCGATTTCTTCAAGAGTCTACACACCGGCCGCGCAGACGTTCGAACCGACACAATAAAGCAGGTGACACCCCGCGGTATCGACCTCAACTCCGGCGATTCCCTCGACGCAGACATCATCGTGACCGCCACCGGTTTGCGACTGCAACTAGCGGGAGGTGCCTCAATCACCATTGATGGCGAGAAATACCGTCTACCAGAGAAATATCTCTGGAACGGTGTCATGGTGCAGGATCTCCCCAACGCCTCATTCGTGATCGGATACACCAACGCTTCGTGGACACTGGGTGCAGACGCCACTGCGCAAACTCTCTGCCGTCTCCTCAAGAATATGGAGAAGAACCACCAGGTCGCAGTCGTTCCCCGGTTGCACGATGACTCGGGGCTGCAGCAGCGCAAGCTGTTGAACCTCAACTCGACCTATGTGTCAGTAGCCGAGCAACAACTTCCCAGGGCAGCGGATCGGGGGCCGTGGCAACCACGCGACAACTACTTTTCGGATTACATGTTCTCGAAATACGGCAATATGAGTGAAAATCTGGAGACGGTGCCGGGGGATTTGAAAATCAAGGCCTAGTAATTGATTAACGACCATTTCATATTTCTTTCATATTTATGTAACTAGTTAGATGAGTACGGACTATTTATACCAATTATACTTGACTCTTGCTTTCACCACCACCACCACCTTCTTCATAATGACTCTGAGGAAGGTTATTCAACCGATCCTCCTCTCTATCCAGCTTATAATTCGTCGCCCAGAATCCAAACCCACCAACAAAGGCTAGAATTGCGACAACGGCATAATTCCACTCCAGCAGCGGATCTTCAGACAGACCCACCAGCGCCTGTCCAACAGCCGCCGAGATGGCGTTCATAAACAATGCGACAGCCTGCACGAGCGAGCGCATATTTTTCGGCGCCTTGGTGAATGCATACTCTAGGGATGTGATGGACGCGAAAATTTCCGAAATCCCACCAAAGACGTAAGGGATAGTCTGCACCCAGACGGAAATGGGACTGTACGAGTCGTATTCGTTGAGACAGTAATTGGCTTCCTTGCCGCAGGCACCCTTTTTGTAGATATAGTACTGGGTGACGGTTGCTGCAATCATTGACGATCTGTCCCAAACCTGTTAATATGTATAAAGTAACTGGGGTAGGGAGGGGTGTATGTGTGTATACTCACCCAGCCATGAAAAATCCGGCGGTGATACGTTTCAACGGGGTGAATTTGATTCCCCTTCGACGGAGGAATGGGTAGAAGAGGTGGTCCACGATGGGGATAAAGATGATGAGGGAGAGTGGGTTGAGGTTGGTGATGATGTCGTTGGGGACACCACCCAGGTGCATTGTTGCTGCTTGGGAGGTAAGGTTGTTTAACATTTGATTGTAGGAAAGCCCTGACGGAGATTAGTATATAGATACGCTGGAAAGGTAGATGGAGACATACAGTAAAGAGGGTACCAGAGAAAGACTTTGCAGGCTTTCAGTCCTCGACTGACCTCGTCCACCCATTCATCATCAAAGGTCATCCATTCAGGGCGAGAAGATCCGAGAACCGATGGTTTAACTGAGCCCCAGAATTCTGTCTCTCGTTTGTGGAATCTATCCAGTTAGTATACACTGAAAAACAGAGTAGGAAGACATACAATCTCATCGGGTTAATCGACCATCTTCCCTTCATCGCCAGCTTCCACAGTCTGAATGCCTGGGAATAAACAGATCCCGTCGGCTTGACGAGTTGATACCGATTGCGACAGATGAACAGGACAGCCGGACAGAAGCAAAACATGATAGTCGGCAGGAGGAATGAAAGCCAGAAGCCGACGTATCGTTCCGCATAGACCATGCTAATCTGACCAACCAGTGAACCGACGTTGATCATCATGTAAAAGTAGAGATAGATGCGCGAGATAGTAGCTGCCGGATCGACGATGATACGTTCTCCACTAGGGAGGGTTTTGACATACGGTCGTTCTTCTGGATACTGCTCTGCAATGAGGGCAGAGATGTTGGATCTGCGTCGATTAGTACGGGTTGAAGCAGGAAAAGGGAATTCCATACTTGAATCCACCTGTTCCAACACCCATAATAACCAATCCGATGGAGAAACAAGCAATCGATCCTCCAGGATGGGCGATGACGCTGGGAATAGCAGAGACAATGAGAATGGTGTGGCCGAGAAGAGCCACTGCAATGGAAAACATGATGGTGCGGAATCGACCCCAGTATTGGTCGGCCATAAAGGCGCCCAGAAGAGGCATCAGATACGACCAGAATTGGTTGACTTGGAAGTCAGCATCAGTTATCAATTATTATGTGAGGATGGAGTCTTACACAAAGTTAGTCCAGTCGATGCACGCTGGCCCATACCCAGGGCTCCTGGAACTGCATCATCGTAGCCAGCACCAGTGGACGAGCCATCAGGCAGAGGTCGTTGGATGAAGTTGACGACTGTTGATATCAGCACCATCCATCTGCGTGTCCTTTGATAACATACAAACAGCAGTCGTTCCATAATAGGAGAATCGCTCGCACAACTCGACAAATGCAATGGTAAACGCCGGCCAGGGAACCTTTCCAGCCACTCTGCGCAGCGTCCGTAATTCGTCCTCTGTGGGAAACTGTCCATCCGAGGTTTTCATCTCCATCGCCTCCTGACTGACCGAGACGGCTTTGATTTCCGCCTCGGCAGTTCTGGATTTGGCGATTTCCACCATCTCAGCGGGATTGGAGACGTCCATGTTGGCGACGAGAGACGGAGAGACCAAGATGGCTGGCGCTCGCCATCTTATACTGGGGAATACGATAGCTGGCACCGCTGGTAGCCGGACAGGTCAGACTGTTTGATTTGATGATAAAGTGACCATCGGCATACTCCGACTCGATCACGACAAAAACGAAGCCCTGAGCGTTGGACCAGTCGATATCAACTTGGCGTGCTTGGCTGGCGACTTTCCCCGCAGGCGAATGCAACGCTGCATCTTGGCCGCAGGCAATGAACAGGAATTAGAGATAGAGATAAGGTGTATTGGAGTCAGATGGATGCAACCTGATATCTATCGATATTAATCAAATCTTCGCCTGGTTTGCCTCTCGGTTCCTCCGCGCATTTCCCTCCAGCCCATACAGCGTATTCTCAGACATGCCCGGGATTTTCATCTCGAACGTATCCTTAATCACCGCGTACTGATAATATCCACAGCGCGCAATTGGCTTCGTCTTTGTCACATCCAGTAGTCCATCCGTCAACACCTCGTCCTTGATATGCACCGCAATCACCTTCCCAATCACCACATCCACCGTTCCCATAGGGGGATTGCCGGGCAACCGCACCGTCGAGTGATATTCACATTCAAACTTGACCGGCGACTCCTTCACCATTGGCGCATTGACTAGTTTTGCACTCTCCTTGGTCACCCCCGCGCGCGCAAACTCGTCCACGCCGTACGGAACCTGTTCGGCGGAGATATTCACTGCGTCGCGCAGATCCCACGTGGCGAGGTTCCACACAAACTGCCCCGTTTGCTCGGCATTGATCACCGTGTCTTTACGCACTCCTTCTACCGTCTGGTTCGACGAGAACATCACATATGGTGGGTCAAAGGTGAGGTTGTTGAATTGGCTGTATGGGGCCAAGTTGGACTGGCCCGAGGCATTCTGAGTGGAGATCCACCCGATCGGGCGGGGGACCACACATGCCTGATTTGGTTTATCAGCAATGATCATATAGGATGAGGAAGGGTCAGACCTTGAAAGGGTCATGGGGGAGGTTATGGTCAGTGGTGCCAGGTTGGTAAAACATGTTGTATTGATTCAATGATGGATGATGATGATGCAGCGTCCTATACTGAGCTTCCCCAGTCTTATATAACCCATCTCTCCCTGCCGAGATCCGAAGCCGACGTGCCCCGAGCTGTCAATCGGCTATTGTGCCGTGGATATATATAAGATCTACAGTGGAGGATTCGAATCAGTTGCACTATCGTCGACCATTGCAACTAGGCTCTGCAGATCATCGGCAGTGTTCATAATACTTTATGCTCTGATATTTGGACACTGCATGATAGTTGATATGCAGCCGGTGGTACTGTAATGCAATCATACCAATTCACTATACGCAATTAACACATTCTTTGTAGTCTGGTGGCTGTTGGTGCCTGGATTCCTACAGAATATAGACAAACGGCCTTGAAGACAAAGTCATTCATTGTAGAAATGGAATACAAAGACATCAGTCCATGAAAAATAAAGAAAGTAAAAATCAAACATCGATGGTTATTTCACTCTGAGCAACAAATCCAAAAGCTGACAACGTCTTGAAAAGTAGGATAAAAAAGTGAAGCCTCGCTTCACCATGACAAAGCCAACTAATGTTATCTTTCGTCATCCTCTTTCCATCAAACATTTCTTTCCTTGTCTGACGAACAACGCTAACCTGAAATCCTCCGATCGCTCTTGTCTCAAACGCGGTATTGATGCCTTTTGCTGCAAATTCAAACGGCAGATGAGACTGGTATCGGTCCACCACAATCCGGAGGGTGGGAACCAAGGCTTCATCTCCACTGGTTTCTGATTTCGCGAGCTCGAAGTTGATATCTTTGAATGGTATCTTGTGGCGCTTTAGGACTGCCTTGAAATCTTGAATGAGCTCTTCGTCTCGCGCCGCGGTGCCGATGACCTCGTAAAGGTGCGCATTATCGTCTGGTGGTGTGATGACGATAGTAGGTATCGGGTAGGGATATGTGTTGAAACGTTTGATCAAAGCGTTGTATAAACTGTTTGGTTTGATCTTTTTGACTTGCGGTGTGTACCGGGATGACTTTGGGAGCTTGAAGGTATTGATAGTGTCGAAGGTTGGTTTCGGGGCTTTCAGTGTGGATGAAGATGAGATACTACCGTTTGAAGACATGCTGTTTGAAGATTCAGTGATATTAGGAGGTAGGTCTGTAGGTCTCGTGTATAGGGACGGAGGGTGTAAGAGAAGAAATGGATATGGCGAGAAGAGCTGGAGGCTGTCTTATATACTGGGCTCTAGGCATCCAAACCTCCATTTTCTGGTAGGGATAGACATTATTATCAACAGGCAGATGTAAATCAGTGTTTCCTATATCTGTAGAACCACACAAGGCCGGATTAAGCTTTGTTCTGTAGGCAACAAAATGTGATAGCAAATTGACGTAAATATGATTTAGGGTATAACCTTTTTCAATGAAGACTTCACGGATATTTGAAAACATGATGATAGCTCAGACAATGGAATCAATATCCGATAAGCCCCCGTATCACTAAGGAGCTCGATTTGCCTTGCAGAACATCTCAGGTTGATCCTATTCAAGCTGATTCGAACTCTTGTCAGGTGGAAGATCAACAGCAAAGGATATGAGGTATTATATCGTCGCTAGAGCGACGATACTAGGTGAAGGTATTTCACAATCAATTTCTGGAAAGCCTTGAGAGACTGGGCTGGCCTGGGAGGGTAGTCGCCTGCTAGGTTTATCTGCAAGATGGCTATTAGCGATGGACGATGAGAATGCCTTGATTGATCATTCTGAGCCAGAGCTGGGAGATACCAGATGATACTATCTCTCAAGACTCACAAGAGTAATTTAGAAATGAATGATCGTCCAGAGCTGCAGGGTAGATCTAGCCCTATGCCCTTGCCCCAGACCCTACCTTTCTCTTTTCGGTCGACGTGCAAAAAACCCACTAGGTACAAGTGTGTAGGTGCATATTGTTTCAGTATCTCCTATGTATCAGGCTTCTAAACTTGTGGTTCATTGCATTATTCAGGTGAGATTAATGCAAAAGGTTTGGGGCATATCGTGCTACTCGGCCCAGTCGAGGAATATTCGGCGTGAGTTTATATCAAATCAACACTATTTACAGAGCAGCATGCTCAAGATACACACCCCTGATCCGAGCTATCCGCCAACATGTGCTTGTCCATGTATTCCTTGTTTTGGCCATCCCGAAGATCAACGTCAGTGGCCCACTCTGATACAGCGCCCCGAGCTCCGAAGTGCGAGATCCGAGACCCCGAAGCAGCTTGGGTCAATTGATCGTCAAGTGTCCACTGCGAGCCTGAATCCCTGCTGCATATCAATCTTGCTGGAACAGTATCCGAATTTGTTCTAGAAGTGATTTTTCCGAGAGACCCGTGGAGGAATATAAAATTATCCCTGGATCCTTGTCATCGAGGCCAATCTAGCATCTATCAAACCGATCTACATCCTGACAATCCTATACTCAACCCCAGTTATTCCTGACATCTCTTTTAACAAAATGTCTGCTGAGCCAGCACATCTCTGCTTCCGCTCCTTCGTGGAAGCCCTTGCAACGGACAACGATTTGGTGGAAATCAACACCCCAATCGACCCCAACCTCGAAGCGGCCGCCATCACCCGACGTGTCTGTGAGACCGACGATAAGGCACCGCTCTTCAACAACCTTATTGGTATGAAGGGTGGGCTGTTCCGGATTCTTGGTGCTCCCGCATCGCTCAGAAAAGGTGCTGGAGACCGCTATGGCCGGTTGGCAAGACATCTCGCCCTTCCTCCTACGGCATCGATGCGCGAGATTCTCGACAAGATGTTGAGCGCAAGTAGCCTGCCACCCATTCCTCCAAACGTTGTTTCGACCGGTCCATGTAAGGAAAATGTTTTGGAGGAGCCAGAGATTGATTTGACCCAATTGCCTGTACCGATGATCCATAAAGACGATGGTGGAAAGTACATCCAAACCTATGGAATGCACATTGTCCAATCACCTGATGGCGAATGGACAAATTGGTCTATTGCACGGGCTATGGTTCACGATGAAAAACATCTGGCTGGATTGGTCATCCAGCCTCAGCACATTTGGCAGATCCACCAGCTGTGGAAGAAGGAGGGTCGGGATGTCCCTTGGGCATTGGCATTCGGTGTTCCCCCAGCTGCAATTATGGCATCGAGTATGCCCATCCCAGACGGGGTCACTGAGGCAGGCTATGTGGGTGCCATGACGGGATCTGCTCTCGACCTTGTCAAGTGTGACACGAACGGTCTCTATGTTCCCGCTAATTCGGAGATTGTTCTTGAGGGAACATTGTCTATCACTGAGACGGCGCCGGAGGGCCCTTTTGGTGAGATGCATGGATATGTCTTTCCTGGTGACACGCATCCCTGGCCCAAGTACAAGGTCAACCGTATTACCTACCGCAACAACCCCATTCTGCCTATGTCTGCCTGTGGACGATTGACGGATGAGACTGTAAGCAGAAGGCCTTGATTCATCTAATCCTCGTCAGCTAACAATTTTTTTTTTCAAAGCATACCATGATCGGATCCCTTGCTGCCGCGGAAATTAGGAAGATCTGCCAACAACACGACCTGCCAATCACCGACGCATTTGCCCCGTTCGAATCCCAGGTTACCTGGGTCGCCCTCCGTGTCGATACTGCCAAACTGCGCGAACTCAAGACCGACAGCCAGGACTTCCGCAAGAAGATCGGTGACCTCATCTTCAACGTCAAGGCGGGCTATACAATCCATCGTTTGGTGCTTGTTGGCGATGACATCGACGTTTATAATGGCAAGGACGTGATGTGGGCATTTTCAACTCGCTGCCGACCAGGAATGGACGAGACTCTTTTCGACGATGTGCGTGGATTCCCTCTCGTACCGTACATGTCGCATGGAAGCGGATCACCGGTTCAAGGTGGCAAGATTGTTTCGGATGCGCTGCTTCCAGTTGAGTACACGACTGGTAGAAACTGGGTGCCGGCGGACTTTGAGAATTCGTATCCAGAGGAGGTGAAGCGTAAGGTGTTGGACAAGTGGGAAGATATGGGATTCAGTGCATAAATTGGCACTCTTTAGTTTCTTTCTTTTTCATTTAAGTAGAATTCTGACTGTACTATACAATTTATAAACCAATCTTTACACTTAATGTGTTGTTCCGAACTACTTACTATATATCTGGAATAGACTTGAATTATACACTACTATTAATATTAACCTAGCAAAACCCATCATTAATAGATATCGCGCTTTTAATACTAGTAATTAATTTGATGGAACCCAAAAGACCTCCAAATATGCTAGGTACCTATGGCAATATGGTATCCAGAACTGACTCTTGTGCGTAAACACTGGTGCCCCAGGCATACATACCCGTCACATGACCATGTGGGATCCCCACATGTTGGCAAAGGAAGATCATCGACATCATGACGGGTCAATATTTAAAAATACTCGGAACTGAAAGTATTTAATATTAAAAGTGCCATTAGAATGAAAGCCATTGAATACAGACTCAGCTAGCCAACCATGGACAATCATCCAAGCCAACAGGAAATCGACCGCGTCCTCCGGCTCAAGCGGAAGCAGCGTGAAACCAAGGCCTGTTATCCTTGTCGCCAGCGAAAGGTCAAATGTGATGGTTCGCAGCCATGTCGAACTTGTCAGAAAAGAAACCATCCGCATATCTGCACCTATGATCTGCCAGCGCGTTCGGGACGTAGCAATGCTACACGTGGGACAAATCACACCGAGCCTGTGGTACACCCCGACGGGAATTGGAGGGCTGCATCTGTCCAAAGTATCTCGTCTCCTGGACCTCAGCTTCAGCCTCAGTCTCAATCTGAAAGCATTCTGAATAATCCCAGTCAGCAGCCGTCATCTGATGGCATGGATAAGGAATACATCTTTGCCGGCGATAACTCGGTTGTTTCTATTCTTCGTCTGCGCACGCAGGATGCCAACGGGTCGATGGCCCATGAACTCGGATCGGTTCTTGGTTTACAAAATACCTACAATAGTTACCCATTTATGGACTCGAGAACGCCTCAAGAACGGTGGGCGGCGCTGTTACAGATTCTACCCCAGCGAAATGAGGTGCTGAAGTGAGTTCGAAGAACATCATGTGTAGATCACTTCTAACATCTTAGATACTTTCACTTTTATCGCACATCTGCCTATCCCTTTAATCCAATCTTAGTTGATATTGATCGATTTGAATCCGATCTTTGCGGCTATCTCAATGCCCTCGCGGCCGGGGAACTGCGGGATGCGAATTGCGTATCGGATCGATGGGCAACTGACAAATCTATTGGACACATCAGCTTACTACTGGCTACCCTGGCTTCAGGGGTTCATTTTTCAGATATTGAACATCCACATCGGTCAGAGCTGGGTCAGGAATTTGGTATGTACATGGAACTTTCCAAGGGTCTTTTTAGCACATGCTTACACGAGCAGCCCGTCGATCTTTTCAAGCCCTGCGCTTGGCAAACTTTCTTTTTAGACCCTCAATGGACATAATACAGTCGCTATTGATTCTAGGGAACACCCTCCAGAATAATGGACAGTCAGATGCTGCATGGGCGTTACTGGGAACAACTGTGCGACTGGCCCAGACGCTTGGGTTGCACACGGAGAAGAGCATATCACACTGGCCAGACTGTGTCAAATCGAAGGCAAAAACTCTATGGTACCTTATTTTCCAACTTTTTCATATTGGGGGATAATAAATTAATTGACGGCCAGGTTTACGATTGTCTGGCAGGACAGTTTGCTATGCCTCTGCTACGATCGGCCTCCCGTCGTTTCAACAAAAGGCTGGAGGCCTGACGCGACGATATCTTCACGATTCGGCTTGTCATACACGGACATCATGCACTATATCTGTCGCCTCGGGATTGAAACTATTTTATCAGAAGAATTTGAATCGAATGGAATCAGTCGATCCCTCGATGCGTTGGCTACCTTGGACAGTGTTTACGGGCGAGCTCAGCCCCATCTCATTGCCCAAGAAAACTGTAGGACATTGCATCAAAACCTAGAGCACCTGGCACTCAAAATGCACCTTTCTCTCGCTGTTTCTGTACTGTGTCGCCCAGCCATCAAACAGTCTCAACTCCGTGACGCACAGTACGATGTGTTACGCACCAGAGCCAAGGGAAGTTTGATTGATGCGTCCAAGGCGTTTCTCAACTTCCAAACACTAAGTATAGTCCCATTAAGGACGTGGTCAATGGTCCATACGGTTCTCAGCTCTACATTGCTTCTTTGTCTCTGGGAGGAGACTCGAAATGATCCCGAGTGTTTTGAACTGCAGCAACGAGTGATTGAGGTGTTTTCCACGACGGAAGTCGGCGCCAGTGAATCGAATTCAACAACACCCAACGGGCAATGGTTGTCAGAAAGACACATCCGGGCGCTGGTGACTCTCCGTAATGCAGTGCGAAGTGCATTGGATCAACAAAGGGAGGACTTGACCGACACTACTCAACCCAATCTTGAACCTTACCCAATGTTTGGGTATGAGCCCCACCTGTCTCAGAGAAATGATCATACTGACTCTGATAGAATACCGAATACGCTTATGGAAGGAGATCCTTTCGGGGTGTCTCCCATCTCGTATCTTGACTCGATTATGAATATTCCAATGTTTGATCTTTCCCAGGAGACTGGATTCCCATAACTTCTATTCTTGGATTGAATATTCCGAACAATATTGAACTCTGGTCCCACCACAAAATCGGCTTCTTTGCCGACATGATCCCGGCAGTTCGGGTTCGGACCCTCGGGCCCTCGGACATCTCGGAATCGGCGATCAATGAGATATCCTTGAAAGCAATTGTTGATCCTACACAAACGATCCGAGAAAAAATGACGAGAACAAAAAAGGTCTCCGCAGGCAATT
Source organism: Aspergillus wentii DTO 134E9 (assembly GCF_001890725.1). Classification (NCBI taxonomy): domain Eukaryota; kingdom Fungi; phylum Ascomycota; class Eurotiomycetes; order Eurotiales; family Aspergillaceae; genus Aspergillus; species Aspergillus wentii. Next base: position 813,355 of record NW_024467841.1, on the reverse strand, counting down.
TTAAAAACCTTATTGACGCCACATAAAAGGATAAATACTCGATTGATTCGTTTTCGTTTGCTCAGAGATTATCACAACCATCTGCTCTTCACCATTCCTCAGCGATCTACATCTATCAACCACAAAACTGGTCAAATAATAACATTGAGATGTTGAACTCTTTCTTCTCCGGCACTGTTACTCCTCACTCCATCGGTCAATCACCCAGTCCGTCCGAAATGAGCGCCGACCACCATTCTGAACCCCCCGTCACTGCTAATCCCGCACCGCATCCCAACCCACAACCAAGACGCCGCCGGATCGTGGTAGCCATGACAGGGGCCACTGGCGCCATCCTAGGAATCAAATGTCTTATTGCCCTTCGCCGACTAAATGTGGAAACACACCTCGTGATGAGCAAATGGGCCGAGGCAACGATCAAATACGAGACGGACTACCATCCCTCTAATGTCAAGGCCCTCGCCGATCATGTTCACAACATCAACGATATGGCAGCACCGATTTCCAGCGGCTCTTTCCGAGCAGATGGCATGATTGTGGTACCTTGCAGCATGAAAACGCTGGCTGCCATCCATTCTGGATTCTGCGACGATCTGATCTCCCGAACAGCCGATGTGATGCTCAAAGAGCGACGACGCTTAGTGCTAGTGGCCAGAGAGACACCCTTGAGTGAAATTCATCTACGCAACATGTTGGAGATTACAAGAGCTGGTGCTATCATCTTTCCTCCTGTCCCGGCGTTCTATATCAAGGCTGCTGGGATAGAAGAGCTCGCTGATCAGAGTGTTGGAAGGATGTTGGATTTGTTTGATTTGGATACGGGGGAGTTTGAACGGTGGAATGGGTGGAATAATTAATTTCAGTGATTATTTGAGGAGTTTGGTGTTTATAAATCGCATGTGTTTGATAGACTACGAATTAATATCAATAGACATACTTATTGGATGACAAAATGTTGCAGCCTATTTCTGTTTGTCGACCGTTCGAATTTAAAACCATACTATTAAGAGCTACTTTAATTAACCCACTATATTTACGAGTTCCTGCACCTGGCAAGAAGAAGTTTGTTAGAGTGCGCTGCACTTGGGGATGCCATGTATTTCAATGTCACATGCAGTAAGCATAACCATCGTTACATTGCATGTATCAAACCACCACAACATGACAGTAACATGACTCACATAAGACAGTACTAGTGACCTGCAATGATCCAAAAGCAGCAAAATCCTCGACCACTACTCAACCGTCCTGCATTTATTCACTCCGGTTCTGCCATATTATTGGCTGTGCAATATAAACCTTCTAATTCCCCGCGCGATCGACAGGCCAGAATGCGGGGATTCTTCTATACCGCCAACTAAACCCCCGAACGACAACAAGCACCTGACCACATCATCACCTCGGCTCATGCGTTGAAAAATGCATCCTGACTGTGATTCCAAAGATCACTGTTGATTATTCGATGTCTTCCGAGACAATCCGAGTCAGGTTGAAGGAAGGACTCAGTCACAGACATTATCAACGCGGAATTCCACAAGCATACAATGACAGTCAAATTGATAATGTGTAGCTAAATGAAATAGCCGGATGAGGAGACGCCGCCTGATCCGTGATAGCCCGGTTATTCCTCCGTAGTCGAAATGTGATACTATTGCTTTTTTTTTTTTTTTTTTTTCCCCCTCCAACAGATCATGATCGGAACTAGCTAGTCACTCCTAGTCTTAGTTGATCACAGTAAACACTCTATTAAAATTTCATCCCTAAAGCCATGTCTGTCTCTGGACCGAGGAAACACATGCCTCAGTCCATGAAATGATATATATCGTGATACTTGCTGGGCGTAATGCGTCCAGGCATGAACACCGCGTCCACACACCATGAGGCCATTCACTTTTCTCCTCCTCCTCCCCCTCACTTTGGCAGCCCCCGCCAAACGTGATTCTCCCAGCGTCACCATCGCTTCTCCTGCGGCAACCATCGTTGGCTCATCGGCTTTGAATATCGACAGTTTCAATGGAATCCCGTTTGCTCAACAGCCCACCGGATCGCTCCGCCTGAAACCTCCCCAGCCCCTGCAGTCATCATTAGGGACCATCTCTGCGACAGGAATAGCCAAATCATGTCCTCAGTTCTTCTTCTCGACCAACAACAGCGAGTTCCCTGGGTCTGTTGTGGGGGAACTGGCAAATATCCCTCTCTTTCAACATGTCACCAATGCAGGCGAGGATTGCCTCACTCTCAATATCCGTCGTCCAGCGGGGACCAAACCGGATGCAAAACTGCCAGTACTAGTCTGGATATTTGGCGGCGGGTTCGAGTTGGGTTCTACGACCATGTATGACGGGGGGCCAATTGTTTCTTCTTCAGTGGATCTGGACATGCCTGTCGTGTTTGTGGCGATCAACTATCGCGTTGGAGGATTTGGATTCCTTGCTGGCTCTGAGATACTCGCTGATGGCGCTTCCAACTTGGGGCTGTTGGATCAACGTCTCGCGCTGGAATGGGTGGCGGATAATATTGAAGCGTTTGGAGGAGACCCGAACAAAACAGTCATCTGGGGCGAAAGTGCAGGTTCGATCAGTGTCTTCGACCAGATGGCGATGTATGATGGCGATATCAATTACAAGGGCTCGCCTTTATTCCGTGGAGCGATCATGGATTCCGGCAGTGTGGTTCCAGCTGAGAAGGTCGATGGGAAGAAAGGCCAGGAAGTATATGATGCGGTCGTTGCCTATGCTGGGTGTTCATCTCAAAAGGATACACTGGAATGTCTGCGAGGGCTGGAGTATACTGACTTCCTCAACGCTGTCAACTCAGTGCCTGGTATCTTGAGTTATCATTCTGTGGCTCTGTCCTATCTTCCCCGACCCGATGGAAAGGTTCTCACGCAATCTCCCGATCTACTGGCTGAAGCAGGAAAATATGCATCGGTTCCTTTTATTGTCGGGGATCAAGAGGACGAGGGAACTATATTTGCCCTCTTCCAATCCAACATCACTACGACGGATGAGATAGTGGACTATCTGTCTAGTATTTTCTTCTACGAAGCCAGCCGCTCAACACTCGAAGAATTGGTGGCAACCTACAAAGATATTTCCGAGGATGGATCTCCTTTCCGCACTAGTAACCTGAACAACTGGTACCCGCAGTATAAACGTCTTGCTGCCATCCTGGGTGACTTGACCTTCACTATCACACGGCGAATCTTCCTCTCTGTCGCCAATAAGGTCAAGCCTGATGTCCCCTCGTGGTCGTATCTCTCCTCATACGACCATGGAACCCCGATTCTGGGTACATTCCATGGAAGTGACCTTTTACAAGTTTTCTACGGAATTTTGCCTAACTACGCGTCTCGGTCCATTCATACATACTACCTCAGTTTTGTGTACGAACTCGATCCGAACGCAAAGCGCGGAGAATTTATGGAGTGGCCGCAGTGGAGTGAAGGGAGTGAGTTAATGAACTTCTTCGCGGACAAGGGGGAATTGATCAAAGATGACTTCCGCAATGATACGTATGCACTTCTGCAGAGTAATATCGAGTCGTTTTATATATAGGCTGTGGACCGCCGCCATCTTGTCACATACTACAGGATGATACCCTACATACATAAGTTCCAACCATCTTAATTAATTCTCAAAATCCACGAATAAATTCATGCCCGCCAATTCGCCGTCCCCTGTCGTCTATCCAAGCGATGCCGAATAACCAGCGGCAAACATGTGCCTGACATGGCCATCTAACAATGGATGCATCTAGATTGACTAAATCTATCGGGGGGTATAATGAGCAATTTAAATCGTGGTGCTACATGAAAAAGCAAAACCAGCTTCAATCCACCCCGCTCAAGCCCACAAAGCTGCAGCTGAAATTAAATCTTCTCCTGCACATGCAACCGTCCCTTGCAAAGAACAACAACGCCAGCATCGTCCATTCGCCAATTCCAAACATGCAGCTTCATCACAATAAACTGCACAAAATAAAAAACAAACATATGCACAGCTGAGGCAGGTATAAAAGCCTCAGCTACCTCGCGTCTTCGACTCCCAACCCGGCAGTCAGCTTCAATCTCAATCTTCGATGACCCCTCATTTTATCCTTGGCCTGTGTGCCCTTGCCCTCGGGCAGGTGGCTGGGGCAGCTCCATCCTTAACTCCACGTGCGTCAGGAGATTTGGGTACATGGTTATCCAGCGAGGCAACGACCTCATTGAGTAACATTCTCAATAACATCGGATCCGATGGCGAATGGGCGCGGGGAGCCAAAGCTGGAGTCATCGTCGCTAGTCCCAGCACTGCAGACCCTGATTGTGCGTTGTGTCCAGACTAACATGAGCAATGCTAATTGATTCATTACTTCAGACTTTTATACGTGGACTCGTGATTCCGGATTGGTGATGAAAACCGTGATCGATTTGTTTATAAACGGCGACTCGTCTGTCCTATCCACCATCGAGCAATACATCGATTCTCAAGCTGTTATTCAGGGCATCTCGAATCCATCCGGTGACCTCTCCAGTGGTGGGCTTGGTGAACCCAAATTCAACGCCGATGAGACTGCTTTCACAGGATCTTGGGGACGACCGCAGCGTGATGGTCCGGCGCTGCGGGCGACAGCGTTGATTTCTTTTGGTGAATGGCTGATTGGACGTTTCTCCCACGGAGTACCTCGTAATTTATCGGCTAATACCTCCATAGGAAAACGGATATACGGATCTTGCTTCGGGCATTGTCTGGCCGATTGTGCGAAACGATTTGTCCTATGTTGCACAGTATTGGAATCAGACAGGATTTGGCAAGTGACTCCAAATCTACTTTTAAGAATTAACTAACGTGTAAAAGACTTGTGGGAAGAAGTACAGGGTTCTTCATTCTTTACGATCGCCGTGCAACATCGCGCGCTTGTCGAAGGAAGTAGATTCGCCGCCCAAGTTGACGCCTCCTGTCCATACTGTGACTCACAGGCCCCCCAGATCCTTTGCTTCTTGCAATCATTCTGGACGGGAGAATACATCTTGGCCAACTTCGGGGGCGGTCGCACTGGAAAAGATGCCAATACTCTGCTGGGTAGCATCCACACCTTTGACCCCGAAGCCGGCTGCGACGATTCCTCATTCCAGCCATGTTCTGCCCGTGCTTTGGCTAACCACAAGGTGGTAACTGATTCCTTCCGCTCTGTCTACTCTCTTAACTCTGGCATCGCAGCCGGTAAAGCTGTGGCGGTTGGTCGTTATCCCGAGGATTCATATTATAATGGAAACCCGTGGTTCCTGTGCACTCTTGCTGCTGCTGAACAGCTGTACGATGCGATCTACCAATGGGATCAGTTGGGATCCCTGACCATCACTGATGTATCACTGGCCTTTTTCCAGGACCTGTATAGCTCTGCAAAAACGGGTACATATGAATCTGACAGTTCTGCCTACGCGGATATCGTGGATGCTGTTAAGCAGTACGCAGATGGTTTTGTGGGCATTGTTGTATGTCTAATATTCTTTCAATCTTGGATTGCTACTAATAATATCAGGAACAATACGCTTCCTCCAACGGCTCCATGTCCGAGCAATATTCCAAATCAGATGGCTCTCAGCTCTCAGCCCGTGACCTGACCTGGTCCTATGCAGCTCTACTGACAGCAAACATGCGTCGTAACTCGGTCGTTCCTGCACCATGGGGAGAAACATCCGCCACAAGCGTTCCTTCGTCATGCATTGCTACTTCAGCAACAGGCACCTACAGCAGCGTTGCCACCTCTTCCTGGCCAAGTACACTGACCAGCGGATCCGGCGCGACCACGACTAGGATAACAACTACCGAGACCCCCGCGACGGCGACAACTACAACTTCCACAACTTCCACGTCTTGCACCACACCGACATCCGTAGCCGTTACATTCGACCTCACCGCGCCAACAACCTACGGCCAAAACATCAAGCTATCCGGCTCGATTGACCAACTCGGGAGCTGGGATACGAGTGACGCCATCGCTCTGAGCGCGGATAAGTATACATCTAGCAACCCGCTTTGGTATGTGACTGTCAACTTACCTGCCGGGGCGAAGTTCGAATACAAATATGTTCGTGTCGATGGGGATAGTGTGGCGTGGGAAAGTGATCCTAACCGGTCGTACACTGTTCCTGCGGGCTGTGGGACGTCTACTGCTGTTGAAGAGGATACGTGGCAGTGATCAAGTATCTGTTTGAGATGGAGGAGAGATACTATATTCCTTGTTTGCTGCGGCATATCATTATATATGATCGCGGGTTGGGGATTCAAATTTGTTTGCTATTGCTATTGCTATTGGATTGAACAAACCAGAGACTAAAAGGAACGATCTTCACCGGCTTATTTATCTTAAACTATGATGTACTTTGAGTAAGGAAATGGCTTCTCACATGTGACATAAATAGATATACTCGGTTGCAAAAGTATAATGCTTGATGAAGGATTTCATAATTATAGGCTATCTATCCTTCGAGGTAGTCGCACTCATAACTTGACTCAACGTAATTCTATTTTTAGTAGAATGTGAACAGGGTATAACCTTAGAAGGGTATGATTCTTTATATACCTATAATTTGCATGTGCCATCGTATGTGTGGTGTAAAGGACCAGGTTACAAACTATTATGTCGCACGGTCAACCCAGTCAACGACGAAAGGAGGGAACAGACGAGTGAGATCACTATAGAGCATTAGCAGATACTCGACAATCAAATGGCACGCAACCTACGGTATGGATGCTTCAGACCAGCGACGAAGCAGTTCACGACTATCTCTCGGAGACGGCCAGTAAGCTGGGCAATGTAGCGGGTATCCGACATAGCGTGACTAATAATCTACATTCATATTGAGTTAGTTTTGCACATACTTGAGATGTCAAGTTACTTACCTTCTGAGCATCGGGCCCATGGAGATTGCGCTCAAGCTGGCGCTTGAATTCGAGTCCCAAAAAAGTGTTGGCGGTAGTGGTACCGGCGGTCATGGCGAAGCTGAAAAGCAACATATAACCCCCCGTCGCCATGGGTATTTCCTGCGGTTCCAAGAAGGCCGTCATGGTGACGAACGCAGATGCAGATGCAATGCCAGTTCCCATACCACCGGGGATGATGTAGAGCGACTCCCATATACCGGTGTGGCCGTTCCAGCGGAGGAAAAGAAGGGCGTATGTGATGGCAGCAACGAGTCCAGCCAGTACGACCAGAATATTATAGCGACCTGTTTGTCGGATGAAGCCACCTGCAAGTAACCCGCCAATTGTATTACCGACAACGGCAGGGACCAGCTGGGCGCCTGCTGCGGTTGCTGACGCCCGCTCGGTGACTTGAAAGTAAAGGGGCACGGAGAACATCATGCCAACTTGGGCCATGATCTGTAAGGAACCGATAAGGTAGCTTGCTGCCACATTGGGGCGTCGCAGAATGCGGAGTTCGAAGATGGGTTCCCGAGCGACATATATCTCTACCAGAACAAATGCAACGAGTAGGAGTACCCCGAGTCCGAATAGCAGGGATGAAATCCATGAGATCCAAGGGAATGCCTGTCCGCCTCTATCAAGAAGTACGACAATCGAAACTATGGCGGCTGCCAGCAAAAACGTGCCCAAAAAGTCGACACGACGTAGAGGCGATGTCTTACTCTCTTTGGGGGTAACGTTGGTTCCAGGGTAGGAGATGTTGAGTTTCGCGCAAACAAGGATCGCAGCAATTCCTATCAATGGAGCTTGAAGGATAAAGAGCCTAGCATCGTTAGCGAAGTTAAACCATTGTAGACGGGGAAAAAGAAAAGGAAAAGAGAGCATACCATCGCCACCCTATCGAGTCCGTTAGCCAACCACCAACGGGTCCACCAACACTACGACCCAAAGTCATGGAGATGTTTACATATGCTCTCCAGCTGGCGACTTCGCGCCTAGGAACTATGTCTGGAAGATGTTAGCATGTCGAATAACACTTTATACTACCACATACCGGTTATAATGATGGATCCCACTCCCATAATGCCGGCACCTCCAATACCACTGATAGCACGGCCTAAGATAACCATCCACATTTCGCTTCCGGTGCCACTATGCCAATCAGCGCTGGTTATATTGGGTATACTTTTGAAGACCTACCAGACCAAACATCCGAAAGCGAATAAAAAGTATGCGGCAAGCAAGAGTACCTTGCGGCCGTAGATGTCACTTAATTTTCCATACTTTGATTTCTCGTCAATTAAAATGCCAATTAGAGGACCCAGTGTAAACTGACCATAGGCTGCGCTGCACAGAGACCAAGGGTATAAGCAGTAGACAACCAACTGGCATCCTGCAACCGATTGAACTGGGAGGAGATCGGTCCAGTTGCTGCCAAAACCAGTGTGCCATCTGCATTGGAAATAAATTCTCCTACTCGCGGGTGCTATGAGTACGATGTTGAATTCCATATGAAGTGAGAACTATACCGAGCAACAACACGGCCACAATGGTGCTAACACTGGTCATGGCCTGGACGGGAGCATCACGTGAGCTGGGGCGTGATATGAGGTTGCTCTCCTCATCGCTGGTATTATCCCCCTCATTTTCTGGTGGTGAATTTCTGACAATAGCGTCGTAGGACCCTGGATCCCTTTCCCGACTGAGAGGGGTCGATTCGTCTACAGTGGCAACCATGGCTCCGTTCTGCGTTAGAAACGGTTGACAAAGTCTATACGCATGTGTTCCTGATCGACCGGAGAAAGCAAGTGGGCAAAGAAGTCAACGCCTATTGTCGATGAGCAACGAGAAAAGATGGCAGTGATTTGCTTTGGCAAGTGGTCATTGATGGGTGACACCGGCTCATTGCTTTTCCCATGCTGCATGCGATTTAGAGTGATTTGGCATCAAAACTATTGTAATTTTCGGACTCCCTTGCGTGATCAACAGCCGTTTAGAAATGGCCAATAGAACTGTCGATGGTGGTTCTGCATTCACCATTGTCTGGATGAAGCACGTCATCCCGACCAGATATTGAATGCTTCGGCTATCGGGGGGAGTCTGAGCGTAGACGAAGCGATGCTCTGTCCGCCCCCACAAGATCTGTATAATCCTAGATGAAGTTTCATTGTGGTGACAATGTATTGAAAAGAAACATGGCGAAGATTGGGCATAGCTTGTTCAGCTCAACGATGTGCGGTGTAACAGGGGCGGAGCTGATTCTTGTGAGAACAGCTGGAGATCAGCAATCATTTCCTGATCGGACAGAGAAACAGGCAATCTAACTGTACTCTGTACAAGTGACATCAATCTATTGCTTATTGAATGATAGACCCAACTGAAATGGAAGTCGAATTAATTGCGCTTGACGATCGTTCTCAGCTGGGTGTTGTATTCGTATGTGCTGGCATCCTGGATGACCAGGTTAACTTGCGACGATTTAGCCCAACAGGAAAGACATAGACAATTCGGTTCAGGATCCCTATCTGACCCTGCTGATAAGCTTGATCCCAAGATGGACAGGTCGACAGCGTGGTAGACACGAGATGGACGCGAGATGGTGGGATCAGACTGGGCGTATGGGCGATTTGCCGACCGCAGAAAGCGCCGCAGTAGCCATGGCTGCTAGTGCCAACACCATCTCTGCTTCTCTCCACTCTGCCACTCCATCGCCAGCATCCACTGCTCCGTCGCGTCAATCATTTCTGCTTCTGATTTCCCATGCACCAGTCGCGGTTGGCTTATCGTCACGATGGTTCCACCAGCTCAGCTATGGCATCATCCCGCCAACAAAGATCGCCATCCCGTCTCGAATTGTTCAGCTTGCTTCCTGTGCCTGACATTTTTATTATCGAGCTCTAAGCCTCCAAGGCGTGAGTCAAATGCAATCTGCAACAACTCTTCAGCATCATCATGAAGCTCACAATTCAGTGGCTGACCGCGGCCTTGGGCCTCATTACTGCCGCGGAGGCTGGCTTTGACTTTCCCCAAGCCGCTTTGCAAGCGGTCATGTCGGACAGTGAAACGACCGGGAAACAACAGCCAAATATTCTTTTCATCATCACAGACGACCAGGACCTGGAACTGAATTCTACTTCATACACGCCATTGACTCTGAAACACCTGAGGGACAAGGGAACCACGTTCCAGAATCACTTTGTGACCACTGCGCTCTGCTGCCCATCGCGAGTCAGCCTGTGGACAGGACGCCAGGCTCATAACACCAATGTGACGGACGTTAAACCACCATATGGTAAGTGCCAATCGCGCCATCATGCTAGTGTTGATTGCTGACCGGAGTCAACTTGACAGGCGGGTATCCTAAATTCGTCGAGCGTGGATTCAATGACAATTACTTGCCAATTTGGTTGCAACAAGCCGGATACGACACCTACTACACTGGAAAGCTATTCAATTCACACACTGTCAACAACTACGACAGCCCCCATGTCGCTGGCTTCAATGGATCGGATTTCTTGCTCGATCCTTTTACCTACTCCTACCTGAATTCAACCTACCAGCGAAATCGGGACCCCCCTGTGAGCTATGAGGGAAGACATACAACCGAAGTCATCACAGAAAAAGCTCTCGGATTCTTGGAGGATGGCCTGGCAGGGAAACGGCCGTTCTTCTTGGCCGTGGCACCGATCGCACCGCATTCAGATATTGATGGAGTTTCAGGAAGAAAGGGCGGAAAAGTGATGATGACCGAGCCTATTCCCGAAGAGCGGCACAAGCATTTGTTCCCGGATGTCAAAGTTCCTCGAACACCACACTTCAACCCGAAGAATGTGAGATGATCCCTTTCGACTAAAGCAATCAGTCAACTAATTGAGATTAGCCAAGCGGAGTGAATTGGATTCGTGATCTCCCAGAGAAAGACCAGGCGACCATCGACTATGAAGATCATTACTATCGTCAACGCTTACGCTCTCTTCAGGGGGTTGACGAATTGGTCAATTCTCTGATTAATCGCTTGGAAGACAGTCAAAAAATCGACAATACCTACATTATTTATACCTCGGACAATGGGTTCCATATTGGACAGCATCGCTTGCCTCCTGGTAAGACATGTGGCTTTGAAGAGGATATCCGTGTCCCATTTTTCATTCGGGGCCCTGGAATTCCGGAAGGAGAGGTTCAGGATTCAGTTACGACGCACATCGATTTAGCTCCCACACTCTTTGAACTGGCTGGTATTCCATTGAGATCTGATTTCGATGGTACCCCAATTCCCATTACATCTGAGTCTGTGGGAACACTGCACGAACATGTCACGGTAGAGTACTGGGGATCTGCAGTCCTCGAGGGAGAAACTGGCTTTTTGGGTGGGTTTTATGTGCTGTGTGAATGTTTGTTCCCAGACTAACTGAGAGTTTATTTTTCAGGTCCTGAAAAGTCAGCATCCGTTCCCAACCAAACCTACAAATCGATTCGCATTATCGGAGAAGGTTATAATCTGTATTATTCTGTGTGGTGTAATAACCAGCATGAGCTGTATGATCTAACGGTATGTTTTCTATAACCAGGATGAGAAGGCAACCATCACTGACACTATACAGACTGACCCTCACGAACTTCACAACCTCTACTCCAATTCTCACTCTGGTATAACGGATGAACCGCGTATTATGGGATATGGCCTGTCAAATGTTATTCCTCGACTCGATGCGCTTCTTTTAGTATTGAAGTCTTGCAAGGGAAACACGTGTATTAAGCCGTGGGATGTACTGCACCCTGGTGGGTCAGTGCAAAATTTGCGAGATGCCTTGGATACCTGGTATGATGCATTTTATCATACTCAACACAAGGTGTCCTTTGACCGGTGTGAGCCTGGATACATCGTCGAGGCAGAGGGGCCGCAACATGCGCGGTCTTACTGGGGTGATTTGAGCTGGGATGCGTGGGTATGATTTACGACTTGATACTGTAACGACATGAGAACCTAAAAGTAGATATATTTGAAATCTTTTGTATATAGTGATAAGCAATCTCAAAGAAATATTCACGAAAATTTCACGTAGCTAGTCAATTTTGCCTGAAAAGCAAAGGGTATCGATCGGGCAAAAGCAATAAATACCACGCAACACATTATCTCAATCCCGGATTCCACGTCCACGACGTATGTCAGTCGGAAATAAGCGAAAGCATATCGGTTTATCAAAGCTCCTAACCACGCTGACAGCCGACGGGTAAGCAAAAGTGAGGCCGTCTGTTGGCGTCAATTGCTCGATGATTGCGCCATACTTCCCCGATCTCTCGCGACAGTTGACAGTGGATTCAGGAACATCAAAGCCCCAACACGCGCACCAAATGCTGCGTAAGTGAAGCAGATTGTGGGGATCCGATAATAATTTCTTTTGATTTAAAAATAATATAAAAGTCTGGTGTATCATTAGTTTTCATGGAGCGCATACGGATTTTCAGTCGGGGAGACACCTAGTCGTTTCCTGCCAATATGTCTTCCCTTCGCAATAACGACACCATAAAAAATGAGAAAATATACGAAAAAGATGTGGCTAACGGAGTAACATATGCTCCCAGCGATGTTGATTCCTGCATCGTCAAAGATTGGGACGAAGAGGAAGGCCCGATCCGTCGAAAGTAGGTCATTCCAGGGCATCCCAAAGTTAATGCTCGAGTGATCAACAGGGCTGATATTTAGTTTTTCCAGAATTGATCTGATCCTCCTTCCAGTCCTTGGACTCGCATTTTTTTCGCTACAGATGGACCGTGGGAATATCAGCGCTGCCCTGACGTCAACCATCACCGACGACCTAGGAATCACCACCAACGACGTCAACATTGGAACACAACTGCTTTCCGCGGGCATTGTCATCACTGAGATCCCTTCAAATATTGTCCTACAGAGAATTGGACCGCAGAAGTGGCTGTCTGCGCAGCTATTTGCTTGGGGCCTGGTCGCTACTTTCCAATCTTTTGTGCAGTCCTATCCGGCCTATCTAGCGACCCGATTTCTCCTTGGGTTGCTGGAGGGAGGTTTTATCCCTGGTACGAAATTAAAACTTGAAGGCCTCAAAGCCTGACTAACAAGTCGATCGTCTTAGGCGCTCTATACTATCTCTCGACATGGTACAAAAGAGAAGAGACCAGCTTCCGAACCACATTGTTTTTCTTTGGTCAGATGTTCGCTGGGGCGACATCAAGTCTCATATCAGCTGGGCTTTTGAAACTTGAAGGAATAGGCGGGCTGGCTGGCTGGCGATGGATCTTTCTTAGTATGTGCAACACCTGCCTCAGAAGTTGGATCGACTAACGCATTTGCAATTCAGTCGAAGGACTCATCACGATCTTCGCGGCAATCCTCTTTACCCTTCTCGTACCACCCAAGGCTGGTAACGGTAGTCCTCTCATCAGCTTCGGTCGCTGGAGCTACTTCAACGAACGTGAATCACATATAATTTGTAATCGCGTCCTTCTCGACGATCCCCGTAAGGCCTTGGGACATGTTAAAATCAGCGGATCGGATATTTGGAAAACAGTCACCCAGCCTCACACTCTACAGCACTTTTTCATTACATTAGTGGCCATGTCTGGATTTCAGGGCTTGACTCAGTATACCCCGAGTATGATCAAATCGTTCGGCTTCAATGCCGTTCAGGCCAATGCTCTAGCATCCGTACCCATCTATGCCAGTATGGTATGGACTTTGGGGCTATCATATTTCGCGTACGTCCTGGTATACCAAATATCTTGTCTCGATACTGACTTGGGTTGCAGTGATAAATTGGGACACCGCGGCCCCTTTGTTCTACTCGCGATAACATGGAATGTTATTTCGTACACCTGCCTTCGAACAAGTCCATTCGACTCCTCGACCTGGCACAAATATGCTGTTATTGCAATCGCAAACGTATCCTACTGTAGCATGCAGTATGTTTCATCTTTCCCATTCAATCAAATTATACTAACGGACAGTAGCATCCTTAATGTTGGATGGCTCTCAGTATACTGCAAGTCGCCCCAGGAGCGAAGTGTATCTATGGCGTAAGTTGACCATTTTTTCATCTCACGAAGCTTCAGCTAACATACCCAGGTTGATCGTCATGGCCGCCAACTGTGCTGGTATCTCTGGCTCACAGGTCTTCCGCACGTCGGACAAACCGCGATACTTGCATGGCCTGACCGCAATCTGCGCGCTGGCTGCTGCCTCATGGGTGCTGTGTGCTATTCTGAATTCGCACTATTTCTTACTCCGAAGGAAGAATCAGAAGCAGGATGGTTCGGAAGGTACAAAGGTTTAATCTAACGTGATATATTAATAATTCGGGAATATTTTGAGAATAACGAATGATGATTTTATCTTTTCTTCAGTTTGGTAGGGGGTTGGCTGGTAGCTTTCTAAAACATTTTAGTAACCCGGAATCGTAGAATATGGACATAACAGTGTTACAAAAATGAGGTAATTGGAGAGGGACTTTTCTTCTGTGTGGTGTTTTGGCTGAGGGCCTTGTGTATTCCACTTTCCCCTTACTAGAGCAGCAGTGAATGGCCATGGCAACCCTCCTCATCAACACTGCCAGGCCAGAGGAAAGGTCTTTTCTCAGAAGAAAATTCTCGGCTGAATTTCTATCCTGCCAACACTCCACTGCTGTTTTCAATCCATCTCTCTACTCATCAACTACCAAGCCGCAATGATGGACACCAGTCTCCCAGCCATGCTGGTGGCTCTCCTCCTCTTCGGCGTAGCTATTCTTGCTGTGGAGAAAATGATGAGTCGATCCAACGCCAAAGAACCGATCATACCTGTCTCTGTCGAATTTCTCTTCGCCCGTCTTTGCACCAACGAAGGGTTCTGTTGTCGAACTGACAAATTCTCCCACGTGGAATCATTCGAAAACATCCAGCGTGGCCTTCGCATGTTGAAGAAATGCGCTATGAAAAAGATTACCTTCAGTGGAGATCCACTGGTCTATCCTAATCTCTTGTACAGGGTGATAAAATTCTGCCGGGAGGATCTAGGTCTCGATTCTATATCGCTGGTTGCTGATGCGAGCAAACTGACAGAAGGGTTCATGGAATGCGCCGCGAGATATATCGACACCATTATCGTCGCCTGCGACTCATTCAACGAGCAGTGTAAAAATGTTATCGGTCGCGGTACAGGGTCAGATTTCGCTCAAATCCAGGAGGTAGCTCGACTCTGCAAGAAATACGATGTCGGCTTTGAGATACATACTGTGGTGAACCGATACAACGTACACGAGGACATGAACAAGCAAATCCAAGCTCTTCAGCCGGTGCAGTGGAAAGTCTTCCGGGTACTGGCTATCGATAATGGTTCAGATGAAACTATCCATAATTCCCGTCGGTTCAAAGTCTCTGCAATGGAGTTTCGAATGTTCTGCAACTGGCATTTCCACCAGAACTGTTTGGTTGACCGGCCATATTACACTATGGGCGACTCGCACTTCGTCCTCGACGATCATATGAGGTTCATCAATCAAAAAACCGGGGCTCCAACGAAATCTATTCTCGATGTCGATATTGAGGAGGCTTTGAGGGATGCGTACTGGGACGAAGGCGATTCCTATGAGCGTGGTGGGATCTATGACTGGAGTGAGGAATATGTCTGCGAGAAATGCGAATGCAAGACCATGGATCTTTGATTGTCTTCTCTGTATATCCTGGTAAATGGTTGGGATCAAATAATGTCCGTATGATATTCTATTGAACAGTCATTTGTGTTTATCTGAAGATGTATTTCACAGCAGTGGCATCCGTAATATGTCGAGGACAGTGATGATGATCAATCCCAAGTTAATACAAGACACTTATTGCCTCGTTCATCCTGCATATTTCTTGCCGTAATTTTATATCCACATCTAAAAATCCCTGTAGTGCGGGGAATGAGGGGTAACCATCATCGAAAACGCCAAGCCAAGCACACAACCTCAACTCACTCTTTGCCAACTCCCAGGGCGATAATTCTCGCCCAAGATCACCATGACAGAAGCACAATCCGCGGGCAAAGAAATGGCCGATAAAATACAATCAGACGCCAGTCTCTCGACCCGAATATCCCTACGATGGCAACCGGATCCCCCCTTCGAGTACACAGACACGGTCGTCATGTCCGTACAAGGGTGGTACCTTGATCTACGCGTGGAAAAGGAAACAGGGAAGATCGACTGGGCCATTGCGGGGAAGCGGATAGTGGAAAGTGAAGAGACTCGTATGCTCACTATCAGTGAACTATTTGGTCAAGTGCGATAGCTGATGATGTCAAGGACGGGTCCGCTTCACGCACGATCTTGACTCGCATAATTGCTTCTCAACAGCCGACTGCGGCACCTTCACCACTCTCCCCAACGGCGACGACCTCGAAACCGGGTCTATGCCTCGACCCGACCTCCCAGATACGCCGATGACGGAGTACGAGGAGGTATGGCGGGAGCTGGTGTTCCGAGAGGGACCCGAGGGACCCGGGAAGGGGCTATGTTGGGTTCTCGAGTCGGAGGGGGAAAAAGAGGTATTGGGGACGAATACTGTGGGGGAGACGAAGATTTTCATGGCCAGGATATGGGGTACATTTTTGGCTTTCCGGCAGCGATTGTTCCATGCCCTTCAGGCAGAGCTTGCGGGGGAGAATGGGGTTAGGTTGAAGGAAGGGAAGGAAGTGAGTGTACGGAGGGAAGAATGGGATCCCAAGGAAGGATGGCAGGTCAAGTATGCCATTGGGGAGGAGGCAGATTCGCTACCCTCGATGGTGAAGGGACTGCAGGGCAAGTCGGAAGACACGTGGAAGGGGAGAAAGAACGTGATGGTTGATGGACAACGGTATGTGCTTCGTGCATTTGAAGAGATTGATTAGGGGCGGTTAATGCTTTGTGAGCATACGCCTTGGTATATTATTTTTGAATGTCTATATATACATGCAGATTACTGCTCGTTCACCAGGACATAACGGTATCTCGCCTTGCCGGCGTCCATGTCGAGGATGGTCTTGTTCGCATCCTTCATCGGTCTCTCTTCAACCCACGAGTGGACCTTCTTGTCGGCGGCCAGCTGCAACATCTCTCTGATCTCGTCGGGGCTTCCGATGAGAGAGCCACCGAACTTGATACGGTTCATAATCAAGATAAAGGCGGGAATGGAAAGAGCACCGTCTTCGGGGGCACCCATCTGAACAAATGTACCACCGGTACGGAGGAGGGAGACGTAACCGGCAATCGGCATCTACATTATTAGCTTGGGTATCCTCCGAGAGGTGGAATTGACATACCTTTGAAGAGGAGACGGTGGAAATGATCAGGTCCAAAGAGCGGGAGTTGTTGCTAACCCAGTCGGCATCATCGTCAGTGGCGATGTACTGGTCAGCACCCAGCTTGAGGGCGTCCTCCTTCTTGTCCGACTTGCGCGAGATGGCAACGACCTTGTCAGCACCCAATGCCTTGGCGAACATGATACCGAAGTGGCCGAGACCACCAACTCCGACGATTCCGACCTTCTTTCCAGGTCCGCAGCCATTTTGTCTGAGGGGAGAGTATGTTGTGATACCGCCGCAAAGCATGGGAGCGGCTTCAGCAGAGGGGATAGCATCGGGGATCTTGACGACAAAGTGCGAGGGCGAGCGGTTGTACAGAGCGTATCCACCGTACGACTTGCCTCCGTTCATGTAGGTGCTGTTGTATGTACCGACCATGTGAGTGGAGCAGTGCTGCTCAAGGCCGGCAGCACACTCTTCACAGTCACCCTTACGGCCCAGGCAAGAGTCACTCTGGGCACCGACACCAACGCGGTCACCGACCTTGATGCCACCTTCGGCCTTGGAACCGACACGGACGGCAATTCCGACGATTTCGTGACCCACGCAGCAGGGATATGTTGTTGGGCCCTTGGCAAGTCAGCATTGTTTAATCATTGGACTGGTTGGAACTACATACCCATCCACTTCGCAGGGTGTGCATGTCGGATCCACAGATACCGCAGTGGGTGATCTTGATATCGACATCGGTTTCCTCCCAAGGCTTGGGCTCGAATTCCTGCCAGACCATGTTGCCCTCGGCAGCGGTGTTGTCAAGGCCCATCCAGCCTTCGAACTTGTAGTCGGTAGCCATTGTGATTGAGTTTTGGATGTGAGATGTGAGAGATGTGATTGGATCTGATGTAGATGGACTAGGATTGATTCCCCAGGGGTACTCACGATCTTTATACCAGACGATCCGAGTCAATATAGGCCGATCACCGTACGATCGGAGACATAATTTGATTTTGTGCTTAGAAATCCCTGCGACTTTCTGAGAGTGATCCACTGATCCACTTGAACTAAAGATTGATTCAGTCTTAACTCCATTATGTCCGTTGATGACAGACTCCACGTGGTGAAGGTTTCTTTCCAACGGCAAATCCACCGTCCCGACTACATTATCTACAATAATCTAGAATCTAGACATAGACGATAAATACTTACGAATGCAACCAGCTTACCACTACCCATAAGTATAATCATTTCAATACCTCTCCTGCTATCCCCGAGTCAGCAGTGGATCCGATAGACTTTTAGTTCAATTTTTCTGCACGGCCGAAAGTGGAAATCGGCGCGATTTTCGGTGCAGCTTCGAAGGCCCCACTTGCCACGCTAGCTATGCAGGCTGCTTATGCCGAGGCTGCTTATTATGAACAGAAAGAGTGCACAAGTGATGTCATCCTCTCGGATCTCGGTATTAATTGGAGGCAATAGAGTGTCGGGGAAAAGCTTAAAGGCAGGTTGTCGCCGTTATGGTCATCACAGGTGGCAAAGATATGAGAATAATACGTTTTAGTCTAAAACTAGTCTAGCAAAACCATTGGGTTTATCAGGTCACAATAGACTAATGGATCCTCTTTTGTCATTAGATAGACTTGGGAAGATGTCTAGATTATACCGTGTTATTATCTGGGTAATAAAAGTATGGAAGAAAACTGGCCATAGCGTCTTAATTCTTGCAAGAAATAATGTCAGAATAGCAGCTGTCTGGCAGAGAATATATATTTGCAATTTGAGCAGTCATGACCTATCAAGATACAATGAGTATACACTGACATTAAAATGATCTTGAAAAGGAATAATCAAACTAGAAGCATTGATTCCAGAACATGCAGTATGCATATGGTCATTATACTCGGAGTGAAGACCCCCCCGGCTTTATTCTTAAGTCCGCGCGGAGATGGAAAATGTGGCTGGATTTATACAGAGTAGATAATGCGAATAGGTTTAACAAACAAGAATAAGAAATAACCCATTCCGAAACATGTTGAAAGACAGAATATATGTTATGGATTTATCCTACGCGAAGAAAATGTAGCATAGAATCAATAGATAAAGGACGGTCCCTCACATCACACTAGGGGAAGACCATTTTCCTTTCCTCAACGCTGAGGCACATATCGACCATTATCCCACAGTACCAGCTGTATCTCTCTACGAAGGGTGCAATCGAGCAGTTGGGTGACGGGGGATGGCTTCAATGAGTTATGCAGATGTATACAGATACGCAAATTAGAATACAGGCTGAGTCGCACAATGAACAACACCACCAGAAGCCGGCAACGCCTTGACCAGAACCTGTTTCACCACTCGATCAGGACACAAAGACTGTATAGTATGCAATGCCTTTTGATCCGCCTCTTCATCCCCAAACATAGGCAGGATCAATCCCCCGTTGACACAGTAGAAGTTGACATAGTTCGTAGCCTTTTCTTCCGCATCCCCCAAACAACTCGGATGCGGTTCATCAATGAGATGGATCTCAAATGGACGACCCTCACTGTCTGTCTCATTCGACAGAATCTCGTATATCTCCGCAAACACATCCTTCCACCCCTGTTCCGCCTCAAAATGAGGCCGCGAAACAACCACCACCCCAGGACTGGCAAACTGCACCTCCGCATCAACATGAACGTCCGTGACATCTAACCCCTTTCTTCCAGGAAACCAGATAATCTTCCGCACACCCAGCAGATGACGTAATTCATCTTCAATTTCACCCTTGGACAGGCCCGGGTTACGGTTCTCGTTGATGATGCTACTCTCCGTGGCCAGGAGCGTACCCTGCCCATCAACTATCAACGAACCACCCTCAAGACAGATCTTCGAGTCGATGGGCGTAACAGGCGCTGGATGGAGGTCGGATTCAATGACGTTTTTCGCGAAAAGGTGGTTCTCTTCTTTTTGAGCATCTGACCAGTTCGGAAAAGTTTCGTGTTGCGTATTTCCCCATTCGTTAAAGTGGAAGTTAATCGCGTATCGAGTGTTGGATACGCCATCGGAAACGTATACAGGACCAGTGTCTCGAATCCAGAGGTGATTTGTTAGAGATGGAATGATGGATACGCGAGTTGGGTCGGCGACTTTGGCTGCTATCATTGACGTTGCGGATGATACATCTTCAGGACGAGCGTGAAGACGAACGGGTTCAAAAGGGGATATAGCTGCTGCTAGAGAAATGATTTCCGAACAGGCAGTTTGATGATGGATTGGGGATAGGCAGGAGGGTTTGGATGGGAAGGAGAGGAGAGTGGCGAGATGAGGCGTTGTGTTTGGTTTGTAGAAGTATTGAGATGGGCTTCTGCACAGAAGGCGATTAATTTTGGAAAACATGATTATTCTGATTATTACTACGATTGCTGGTTGATGATGGAGAGAGACATTTATACTTGGAGTCGGGTTCCTCGGATGCCGAATGTAACCTTAATACGAAGTACGAAGTGGAGATTGACGACTTGATTGATTGACTGACTTCATACAGACCATGGACACATGGAGATAAAAGCAAGAGAGACAGTACAGGATGTTAATACAAACAGGACTATACAAGTATACAATAGTATACTAAAACCGCGAGATGCCTCTCATCTCCCCCCCTTCTACCCACACGTTCATCTGCTGCCCTGTACCCTCACACATGAGAGTCAGGTATTGAATCTGGTGACTCGGGTCACCGATATGATTGACTTCGACCCATACTGGCTGGTCGAAGTATTCCTCATCGTTGATGAGGCTGACAAGTCGGTCCCACGTACATGGGACGATATACTCCTCTTCCTGAGGAGTAAAAGGACGATCATCACCAGGATGGATGTCGGTGATCATGATATGGAACAGCCCATATCCCCTCTGATCGAGGGCCCAGCGGATGAGACGGCGAGCCTGTCTCGCAGACTCCTCATCGACTGGTCGCACGGTGATGATGCGAGCGGCGAGGGCCAGCTCAGTCGTTTGCTGAGACTGGCAGACTTGGAAACGGATATCACGCACGCGGATGTGGTGATATTCGAGGACGACCTGGATTTGGTCGTAGAGTTCGCTGTCGGCCTCTGCCTGACTACAGAGCGCGTGTACATCCTCGGGGATGTAGGTGTTTTCGTGGACGTCGTCGTCCAGTAGGATTTCAGTGGCGATCGATGTCGCCTCGTCTGTGTCGAGCGAGCAGTCGTCGCCGACGTCGTCGACGTCGTCGAATATGTCGACACGTTCGAGGGTGGGAGATGGGGGATAGGCGTATTCGAAGTGGGAGAAGGTTGGGCCACAGCGAGAGAAAGACATGGCGAGGATGAGAGGATGAGTAGAAGAAAAGTAAAAAGAAGGTGAAGTAGCGAGTGAAGAGTAGATAGATAGAGTAGTTGTATAGAGTAGATACAGTGTTGATAGTGCAGTGAGATGGAGGGGGGGAAAAGAAACAGAAAGCAGCTGCCAAATGGGAGGGCATTTATACCTGCCGTAAAAGCAGGCAGAGACGAGGTCATCATTGTATAAACAGAGGCACAGTTACAGTTGCCTGTAATACATCGCGCTTCCCTTTTGGGATTGGAAGGCTCCTATATACATCATCGCTGGTCATACCCCGAACGGACTGAACAAACAGAGAATGATAAAATAGGTAATTATAGCTTCGCCTGAATCGGCTTCTCCGTTGATATCCACTGGTATA
Source organism: Aspergillus wentii DTO 134E9 (assembly GCF_001890725.1). Taxonomy (NCBI): domain Eukaryota; kingdom Fungi; phylum Ascomycota; class Eurotiomycetes; order Eurotiales; family Aspergillaceae; genus Aspergillus; species Aspergillus wentii. Next base: position 791,469 of record NW_024467841.1, on the reverse strand, counting down.
GTCTGTCCTGCAGCAACTCCTTCATCGCCTCTCTCTGCAGTGTCAATCTGATCCTCCACGGCTCCTCAGTCATCGACAACCCCCTGGCATCGCATGGAGCCGGCAACACCCAGCAGATGCCATCGAACGGATTCTTGGGCATATCGTAGACCTTGGACTTACCCAGGACAGACCCAAAATCGATTCCGACAAAAGGCATGTAACGCATATTGCTCACCATCAACTCGGCATATCGAAACCGAAACGAGCCCCAGTTATCTGAGTTGAGCTGCTGGGTGATCAGACCGCGAACATAGTCAGGAGTGATTTTCCGGAGGCCCTTTTGTACTTGGAGGGCGATTTGGAAGAGATCCGAGAGGTCTTGCTGGTGGGCGTCGAGGTTTCCCTTTTGGGCAAGGTTGAGGCTGTGAGAACAGGTCGTCATGGCGATGGCGTTGGCGATGTAAGTATCCGGCAGAGGGGGACTCATCATGGACCGGACATCCGCGACAGTCATGATCACTGATCCATTGGATGCTGCTTGTTGACGCTGCTCGGCGGGAAGAGCTTGAAGACGCGCTCGACAAGCGCATAGCCAGATCAGAGCCGTGACGACGTCGTTGCTCGACAGTTTTGCCTTGGTCGGATCCCGCGAGAGCAGAGAATTGAAGCGGTTCTTGAGTTCTTTGACCTTGGACGATGAGAAATACAGCTTCTCGCTGACGGCGTTTGCTAGCAGCTCTCGTGGCAGAGGCATCATGGGTCTGGAGGCGTAAGCACCGTCGAGATCGACATTCGATGAGGTTGTATTCTGCTCAATCTGCCTTCTGGCTGCTTCTTGAATACGAACACCAGTACTGATGATTACATTCTTCTCTCCAGAAGCACGACGACAAAAAGCCCCCAATGTCTCGTGCAACTGGACGAGTGCTTTGCCATCGACAAACTGGTGATGAAAAGAACTGCCCAGGATGATTCCATCTTTCAGAACATTAATCTGCCATCGGACCATGATATTCACAGCAGGAGGGTCTACCGCACGGAAGAATGTTGTATCACCATTCATGGCTTCATAATCCACCAGGGGACAGTCCGGCGTCGCGTTGTCTGGAGTCAAGCATTGATTGTGATGCTTCACCACCACCATCGGGACGTGTTCGAGAAAAGCAGCGGTGGGAGGGGAGACGAGGGTGGCATTCTGTTTCCCGTTCGGCAGCGTTGTGCTGGACATGCATCCTGCGACGAAGGGAAGATGCGAGACGAGGTCAGCTATGCCTGCTTGGAGAACAGCAGCTGCCTGGGAGGGATCATTGCAGTGGAAGGAAAGATAGGATTTGAGGACGATTTTGGAGATGACATGGTCGAGGGGGGAGAGAATAAATGGTTCGAAAGAGGGATGCATGGTGAGTTAGTTGGTATGGTTGGAGATTACACGATGGAGTGGAAATGTTCATTATTTATTCACCCAGAATGGGGGAGACATACGAAGCAGAATTGCGGATTGATCAGCTAAACTATTGTGCTGTCTTTGGTGTTTCAATAGTGTGTGTTTGCTTTTTGTGCAGATTTCATCAAGTGACGGTGTAGCACAGAAAGTTGCAGATGATACAATTCAAGCATAGTAATTTAATCAATCAATTATTCTTCATTTAATAGCATGATATAGAGAATCAGGTAGATTATAGTATAGATAGACAATGGCAGTATGGTTGTATTCAACATGATTGTATTCAGCATCCAAAGCTTAGCACAATCCTATTTAGGACTGCAGATCAAGTTCATCACAGCTTAGCTGCATGCAGGCTCGTGCTCTTATCAAACCAGACTATTCCTTGACTAATTTATTGCTATTTCTGCAGGCAAACAAATCATTGATGATCCTGGGCGCTTTCAGCTGGGGTTGCAGTGCCTGGATATTATACAAGTTAAAAGACAGTCAATTGGGTTAATAAAGACTATGGCAAAGATTGATTGTCATTGGGCAGTGTGGAAAGTGACACATTTCCCAATCCGGAATGTGCCTGGTATTTAGACATATGCTATTTACCAGCCACAGAGTGCTTCATTGAATATTCATAGATAATCTAGATCTACTGTGGCTTATTTGCATTAATAGATAGATCTGGACCATACTGCATAATATTATGATATGTACTATGTAGGAGTTAATGCATTACTCCATACCTCATATAACTATGTACACATGTTACACTGCATATCCATATACCTTATAACTTATCATTAAATAACCATCATAAAGCATCTGCAAACAAGTGACTTCATTAAACTGACTGATCACAAGATAATTTCCTCTGCTATGTCATTCACCTAACATTCTCCACAGTTTTTTCTGCCTCTCCTACTGTTTAACGCGGATCCACCCCCTTCAGCTCTTCAGTTCTTCAACTCTCTCTATCTTCACTCTCCAACCTTAAAATGTCCGACTCTGGCAAAGGATACACCTACACTGGATTTGGCACCAATAGCCAGGTATGTCTACATCCTCTATATAGATCTCTTCTAACCGTCAGGGCAACCACTACTGCTCTCGCGACTACGGTTCCGGTGCCTCCAACTCCGACTCTTACCACTACTCCAACAGGTCTGTCCTTACTATTATACCTTCTGTACTCATACTCACAGCGTGCCTATGAACAGCAATGGCTCGTACTACTACTCCAACCCCAACGACAGCACCTACTACAACAACGGAAGCTGTGGCCCGAACTACACTCCCAGTGGAAAGAAATAAACAGACGGTGGATAATGGATGAATATCTGCTGGGGTATTTGATGGTTGATTTCCAGACCAGCTGGGCTGGTTTGAAGTACGAGAGCGAGGTGGTAATTTGTTATAGCAGTGCCATCAGTTATGATGGAGTGTATCTTATTCTACATTAATGTTATGAATGCCCATTGACCAGAAGGTGCAATGTAGACTAAACATACAAACCAGCAGCAACCAACCCGGCCAGTCCAAACACAACCGAACCTTGGACACTGAGTCCTCCCGCCTTACCCTCAGCATCATCGCTAGCCCCAGTGGCAGAAGCAGACGCAGACACAGAAGCAGACGAACTGGCAGGACCATCACAATGCCAATGATCTCCATGAGGCTCGCAGCCGACAGATTCGCTCGGAGCTGGCGTAGTAGGTGTTTCTGTTTCATCTGTATCGTCTGCTGTAGATGTCGCAGTGGCAGTTGCATCCGTCGAAGCAGGGCCATCGCAGTGCCAGTGATCGCCATGAGGTTCGCAGCCGATGGACTCTGTGGGAGCCGGTGTAGTAGGGGTTTCGGTTTCGTCTACATGTTCTGTCGTGGTAGAAGCTGCAGCTGCAGTTGTTGACGCTGGACCATCGCAGTGCCTGTTCGATAGACGTTAGAAGAGTTATATTTGGCTGTGAATAGTGCCTTACCAGTGATCACCGTGAGGTTCACATCCGGCAGAAGCAGTCGGTGATGGACCAGGGTCTGTTGTCTGAGCAAGAACAGAGGCGGACGAAGCCAAGGCGAGGAGGAAATGGAAGGATTTCATCTTGACGGATGATGAGATGAGATGAGATGGGATGCATGAATGAATGAATGGGAAGGGTTTATATAGCCGCATCCTGCAGGGACTGTTTAATTAATATGGATACAATCGTTGATATCATCCTATAGAAGCTATTCAATTCTGCTGCCAAGTAAACAAAGACAGCGGAAGAGACTTGGCACCCCCAAGGTTCCTGTCATATACTGCCAAATACAGTCTGCCAAGAATCCCGCCGAGAGCCAAGAAGGCTTGGATGAGCACCTTGGGGGTTGATATAAATGAGGGGTTGCAGTGTTTTCTGCTGTTTGGTTTGGGTCAAAATGTTGTTTCTGTTCTGTCTGCTGTGCTTGGTGGCTGCTTCGGCTGTCAATGTGCAATCTGACCCGATCAGCCATGTCTATGTCACCAATATCACGATTCTTCAAGAGTCTACAACAAATAATCGCCATGCCGAGGAAAAGTCTCAACTGGAGCAAAGACTGCAAAAGACAGGAACATGGAGTCCATCGCACTCTCGATATAGACTGCTGTCTGCATTGCATGGTTTCTACCGATACAAGCAGATAAACACGGTGGAGGTGAATAAATGGAGAGATTGGTATAAACATGTTCCGAAGAGACAGCGCAAGGTATGTTACTATATCTCATATCAATAGCTGTTATTGACTTTTTAGATGGTCGAATCCGTGGTGCAATATACACGCAAGCTAAACACCGTCGAGCATCTATTCGAGTCGAATGAAATTATTGCAAATGCCATTCTACAAGAAGGATTGCAGTTCTACGGCATTAAAATGGAAGAATTACAGCAGTTTATCACCCAAGTCGAAAAAGAAGGAAAGACAGCAGATCGGACAAGCGTGAATCAAGCCATGAAGCATTTCGTCCGAGATTGGGCAGAGGAAGGAAGAGACGAACGCATGGCTTCGTTTCCGTGTATACTGGATGCGATTTCGAGTATGAGGGAGAATGAGACGACAAAGGTTCTTCTTCCTGGAGCTGGTTTGGGAAGACTTGCGCATGAGATTGATCATCTAGGAGGTAAGGACCCATCCATAAGAAAGAATCATTCTAATTGAAAAGGCTTCGAGGTGACGATGAATGAATATTCCTCGTATATGAATCTGGCATATAGATATCTCGACACGATACAGACAAACTCAGCATCCTATCATCCCTACATCGACTGGTGGTCTCATCACGCCACAACAGCCGATCTCCAACGACCCATCACCTTTCCAGATAAATCACTCTCTCAATCTGTCCTGTTAGTCGAAGGAGACTTTACCACCGTATTCAACATCCAGAAATACGACGTGATCGTCACCCTCTTCTTCATCGACACAGCGCGCAACCTCATCGCCTACCTTGAAACCATCCATCGTCTTCTTCGACCAGGAGGGAAATGGATTAATCTAGGTCCACTGCTCTATGGAAGCGCACCATTTCTCCAACTATCTCTGGATGAGATCGTAGCAGTCAGTGAGGACATAGGCTTTAAATTCCTTAACACAGATGATAAATGCGGGAATATCACCGTGGACGGGCTGAAGGTGCGCGGATTGCAAGTGCCATACGGGACGAACGCACGGGGATTAAGCCGGAATGCATATCAGGCGCAGTTTTGGATTGCCAGCAGAATAAAATGATATAATAGTATTCAATATAGCCGAGGATTAACCCCGCATTGTTTATCTTCTGTATAGAATCGGCAGTGCAACTCCCGATAATGCGGGGAAACATCCGATCCGATGCCATCCTATCACTTATCTTTCTTCTTTCTCTATCTCTGTCTTTATATCTATTAATTCATGCCGTCGGATGATAAGAGCCCCGTCGCTTCCCCTCACTCTTTCTTCAACAATGAGTCCGGGTCAAGTGTGCGCACGCTGTGCTCGTATTGTATGTCATCTCTCAAAACCAAGATGAAGCTAATATACCCAGAAACAACGATGCGACGGAGAAAGCCCCTGTTCGCGATGTGCCCGTGCGTATCTCTTTCTGCATTTGAAACCACCAACTGACAATGCAGGATTGGGCCATATTTGTGAAGAAAGAGGGAGTAAAAGTCCGCCTCGGACGTATCGGAGGCCTCGGGCGTCGCGATCAAGGGGGGGTTGTTTTTCCTGCAAGTCGAGGTATGCTATCAAACTGATTAAGAAGAATGAAACTGACTCGGATAGGAAGAAGAAATGCGACGAGGTCAAACCCCGATGCAGCGATTGTCGACGGCTGAATCTGCCATGTCGATGGAATGAACCGACCGAAGCATCCGATATAGTTCTATCCTCACCTCTATCCGATGACACTATCGACGAACCAATTGTCGACCCGATTTTCGATGATATCTTCCCAGACACCATATCCCTCCTATCTCTGCCTGGATCGACAAATCCGCATCTCCGGACAGACGACGATCGGTCCCTGTTCAACCACTACCTCCACACCGTCGCCAGGGCTCTCTCCCGATCTGACAATCCCGACGGAAACCCATTCCTGGCGATTCTACTTCCTATCGCCGCTGCGTCGGATGCAGTGAGTAGCAGTATTCTCGCACTGAGCGGCTGTCACTGGAAGCGAGTCTATCCGAGTATCTGGAACTGTGCGCTTAGACGACAAGGACGAGGTATGCACTCTCTATCTATGCGTCTGCATTGCTAACGATTGTAGCATTGGCTCAGGTGAATACTCTGCTGACGCTATCCGATCCTCAATCGACTCTTGAAGCATGCACGGGTGTTCTGCTTCTGTGCCTGACGGAGGTGTTTGATGGCACTTCTCGTGCGTGGAAATCGCATCTCAAAGGCGCCAGTGCGATCTTGAAAGCACCAAAAATGCAGGGGATGGCGTCAACACCTGAGTGGTCATTTTGCATCACCCTCTTCCACTATCTCGACTCCATGTCGACGATATCGAGATGTAAACCTCCTCTGCTACACACCGGAGAGGGGATATTGGATCTAACCTCGCTGAATCGGAGTGCTCCATCTTTCGAAAGTGACGGATCAGTTGATGCAATATACGGCATCTCACCTGCTCTCTTCGACTTCCTCGGCATGGTGAATCTGCTCGCAAACCATCGCAGTCGACGGGTGGACGAACTGGCAAATCTTGGATTCCAAACTGCCGCAGCCCATATATCACGGCAGATACACGAATGGAGAAGCGGATATGAAGCCATCGTAGACAAAGAAACGGATTCGGCGACTACAGCCTTTGAATGGGCGATTCGCCTCCGTCTGCATCAGATCGTGAATGGATATGCTGCTCATCCAATAGTCGAAGAGAGTGTGAATATCATCCTCGATGCGGTTTTGGAAATTCCCTACGCAAGTAAAGTCGAAGGATGCCTTTTATTCCCGCTGATGATAGCCGGTGCAGCGAGTGTGAGCGTTGAACGACGGATGATGGTGAAGGAAAGGCTGATGGTGATGGAGAATACATTAGGCTTTGGACATATCCAGTCTACGAGGATGCTACTTGAACGAATCTGGGAGGGGGAGATGGAGATGAACTGGGCGAGTGTGCGATATACGCATTTCCCGGGGGTTGTCTTCGTCTGATCTGTATATAATGTAACTGAATGTTAATTACAACTTTGCCTTCAACTCCTCCAAATTCCCCATCATGTCATATCCACAGACCTCTTCGATGGTCAGTTTGCCAGGCTGGTCAGTTGATGAACTCCATCCAATGCGCTCGTTGAGATTCTCTCTGGCTTTGAAACTGGCTTCCTGGATGCGAGTGGCTCGGGGTTTGCGTAGCTTCTCATACAATGCGAGGCCATCGCCGATGCTGTATTCTTCACGAAAAGTCTTGTGGAAGATGAGGCCTAACGCACCGGCATCTTCAAAAGCCATGCAGGAGCCTTGCGATTGATCGGGCATCATGGGGTGTGCTTTCCTGTTAGATATGAAGATAGTATAAAAGAGAAACATACCAGCATCGCCCAGTAGACACACCCTCCCCTTGACCCAATACGGATACGGCTGATGCATATACACTGCTTCATCAGCACACATTACCTACAGCACAGCAAGAACATACACCTCCACATCTTAATATCCTCCGCATTCAGCATCAACAATCTCATCCTCTCATCCAACCCCGGAAACGTATCCACCAACTGCTGCGGCGTAGCAGAAATACTCCACCCATCCTCTCTCAGATCATTATACTCAGCCGGATAGAAGCAGTAACAGGACACCACCTCACCATTACTGCATGGCGACATGACGATCTTGTCGATGCCGAACCCGCCCCAGTACTCGATTGCTTCGTTGTTGATGTAATCCGAGAGCCCGAGAGAGCGCAGTTTGGGGGCGCTGATGATGCATCTGTAGCAGCACGAGGTAGAGCGTTGGACTTGGGGGGTTATGCCGATGAGTTCTCGGGATTGAGACTGTCATTGTATAAGTATAGTATCTTTTTAGAGGGGAATGAGGAGGTACTCTAATTCCATCCGCAGCGATGATCAAATCAGCCGATGCTGATGCTCCATTTTCAAACTGGATGATGCCCTTTTCTGCATCTATATCGATGGCTTTGTGGTTGACTTTAAGAGTACATGGTGGTCCATCGCCAGGAGCATCAAAGGCGGTTTTGAGCAGTTGTTGGTGAATGTCGATGCGATGGAAGTTGTTATAGTCCTAGTCATCATCGTCAGTATCATCATCAACAAGAAGGATACGAACATGCAATTCCAAACTTGGCCTTGTAATCCCCCAGGCCATATGTATTCTGCACCTGTCCAGTTTGCCAATCATGCATGATGAGCTTTTTCAAAATCACCTACTTTGTTAGTATCCCAGAGATATATAGAAGATGTAGACATACAGGCTTCGCAGCAGAAATATCAACCCCCCACTGCAGCAGAAATCTCGATCCATTCGATGCAGCACTCAGCGATGCACCAACCTCTCCAGCAAAGTCATATCGTTCATACACCGTGACGATGTGGTGTTGACGACGCAATCCCACGGCCGCAGAAAGGCCACCAAGACCAGCGCCGATGATGGCGATGTTGAGAGGGGAGTCTGTTCGAGAGGGCATCTTACCTGATATTGATATTGATGATGATGATTATGATGATACTCGGTGAATATGATGTATTTATATTGATGCCATTTATCCTGGCCGTAAAGTATCTATCCGACGGCTGCATGCATCCCTGTCTATACGAGGCTGTGGCACGACAATCAACGCCAACTGTTATCTTTGCATCCAATCAGACACAGACAGCGTATGCTGTCTCACATTATATTACAGCCTTGCGTAAATGAGCAATATTTAAAAATCAACTGTCTCTCCGCCGGAGATTAACTAACCATCAGACAAAATGGACGATGCAAGGCTGATGCGCAAGATTGACTGGCAGATTCTGCCGATTATGTTTTTGACGTATTTTCTGCAGTTTCTGGATAAAGTGTCGTTGAATGTGAGTTTCTATCTTTACTGACAATATGAATTTATATTGATGGTTTAGTATGCAAATGTGATGGGATTGCAAGATGATTTAAACATGACCGGCAATGACTTTTCCTGGCTGGCAACAGCCTTTTTCATTGCTTATGCTGTGGCGGAAATCCCCCAAGGTGAGGATATTATATCTATATCTCATCTGAATAGCTTCATCTGACGAACAGGAATCCTCCTCCAACGCCTCCCCATCACCAAAGTACTGGGCGCGAATGTCTTCTTCTGGGGCGTGATTCTGTGCTGTTCAGCTGCTGTCCACAACTTTGCCAGCATGATTGCATTGCGTGTTCTTCTTGGTTTGTTGGAAGCTGTCATCGGTATGTCTCTTCTATATTCACAGTATATACTAATGAGAACAGCCCCCAGTCTCACCATGTACACCAGCATGTGGTATACAAGAGCCGAATCCACTCCGAGATACGGCTTCTGGTACTGTGGCTTAGGCGCTGGCCAGATAGTCGGTGGACTCATCTCGTTTGGAGCTCAACATGCACCGTCTTCCATGTCATTCGGAGGCTGGCGCATCATGTTTGTCGTGATAGGAGCCGTGAATGTCCTCGTCTCGCTGTTGGTGCTGTTTATCCTGCCCGAAACACCAGAAAAGGCGAGATTCATCTCCGACGATGAGAAGAAACGTATTGCATTCCGACTATCGCAGGATCAAGCAGGAGTGGGAGAAAAGGTGTTCCAACTATCGTCCTTGATCGAGGCATTTGGAGATGTGCAGACGTGGTTGTTGGTGTTGTTGACGATTCTCATAACCATTCCCAGTGGTGTGATCACCACCTTTTCATCAATTCTGATCAAAAACTTTGGATATACGTCGAAGGAGAGTGCATTGCTGAACATGCCCTCTGGCGTGGTGAGTATCATCGCCACGATGCTGTCCACATACGCGATATCTCGAGGTTTCTCGCGATGGCTGGCGATTGCATTCCTCCTCATTCCCACTCTGATCGGAGCGTGTTTGATGTCTTTTCTCCCATCGTCAAACCAATCAAACCAAGGAGGCTGTCTAGCTGGCATCTACCTCGTCAATACCGTATGTCTTCTCTATCTCATCTTATCTCTGAATCTAACAAGACAGATTGTCGCTCCCCTCGCCCTCATCTTCGCCTGGACAGGCGCAAACTTCAAAGGCTACACGATGAAAGTCGCCGGCTGTTCTCTCGTATCTGCTGCCTTCAGTATCGCCAACATCATCGGGCCACAGACATTCCAGGCGAGAGATGCGCCTAGGTATCTGCCGGCCAAGATCACGGTGGTGGCAGTTAGTGCCGCGGCGATCGTGATTTCTGCGTGTTTGAGAGTGTTGTATGGAATGAGGAATAGTAAAGCAGATAGATTGGGAGTGGCTGCGAGGAGTTATCTGGAGAAGAAGTTGGGCAGAGATGACGATGTTGCATTCCGATATGTGTGTTGATTATCCGACGGGTGCATATTTAGTATCTTATAAGTAGCCATCATCCATCCATTCTATCAACCTGTTCCATCGATATTATCAGTTCTTCGCAAAATGACCATCCTCATCACTGGTGCCAACTCCTTCATCGCAGCCCACTGCATTTCCCTCCTCCTCTCCTCCAACATTCCCGTCCGCGCAACCGTTCGCTCTCCCTCAAAAGCATCATCCACCTACTCTGCCCTCGCAGCAGCCAAAGCCCCCAACCTCACCTCCCTCGAAGTCGTCGTCATCCCAGACATAACCGATGTCAACCAACTCTCCCCGGCTTTAGAAGGCTGCACGGCCATTCTCCACCTAGCGTCTGCATTCAACTACGATGCCAAACCGGGCGAGTTTGAGGAGAAGCTCCTCCTGCCCGCGTTGAATGGGACGCTGGCTGTCTGTCAGGCCGCGCAGAAGTATCCTGCCATCAAGCGTGTGGTGATCATGTCTAGTTTTGCGAGTGTTTACGATGCTAGTCTTGGGTTGCAGCCGGATAGTGTTTATACGGAGGAGGATTGGTGTCCGTTAAGATATGAGGATGGGAGGGATGCAGATGCTGTTGTATGTCCTTTCTATCTATCTTAAATATCTGTCTTACGAGGTGATGCTAATAAACAGCCCATCGCATATCGCGCATCCAAAGCCATTGCCGAAAAAGCCGCGTGGGAGTTTATCCAGAACAACGAAGTCACCTTCCATCTCGTCACGCTCTGTCCGGGTATGGTGTTTGGGAAGATGATCCATCCGATTTCGTCGTTGGATGAGTTGAATGCCAGTAATAGAATTGTCTGGGATGTTCTTTCTGCTGGTGAGGGTGGGTGTATTCCTCCTACCAAGGCACCTGGTATGTCACTCTCTACTATGCTGTACTACTATGCTGACAAGACAGTCTGGATTGATGTCGAGGATCTGGCAGTTGTATGCCATCGTGCTCTGACATATCCACTTTCATCGCATGAGAGATTCCTGGTTACGCAGGGTTCTTATGATACGCAGGAGATAGCAGATATCGCGCGTGAACAGCTAGTTAAAAAGCGCTCAAGAGTGCCAGTTGGAGAACCTGGAAAGAGATACCATCATACTCATTATTCATGTGATTCTGGAAAGGTGCAGAAGACATTTGGTGTTGCATTCAAGACGTTGGAAGAGAGCATCATCCCATTGGCGAGGCAGTTGTATGCGATGGAGTAGATATTGTGATATTTACAGCTTCCCCATCGGTCGTCGTGAAGTATCTCGTCCATGGATATAGCACACCCGCCGTAACTCCTCAATAGCCTCACCATACAATTCAGCTCGGAATATCGCATACATTCTATCCAGTTATACTTAGTTAGTCTTCCAACATGAAGCAAAAAATAAGTATAAGAATACTCACCCACTCTTCGCCTTCCCCGCCCACTTCCTCCCCATCCCCAACGCAGCCTCATGCATATCCCCCGGTTCAGCAACAGCATCAACAAGCCCATCCGTCAACGCCTCCCTGCCCGTCCACCGATGGGTCTCAAGCAACATCTTCCTCGCAACAGGCGGAGCCAGCTTCACCCTTTGCAGCGCTCCCATTGAATCACTATGGAAGCCTATATTGAGGGCGGGGAAGGAAACGAAGCCACGATGGGCATTCATGACGCGATAGTCATGCGCGAGAGCAAGTATATACGCCGACCCGAATGCGTGACCGGTTAAGAGGGCGATGGTGGGAAAGGGGAAGTCGAGGACTGTGCTAAGGAGCTGTCTGAGTCAATACCTATACCTTATTATATATGGAGAGACAAACCGGGTAGAAGCCATCGTTGAGTGCGAATGGACTGGTTTTTAATTCGTCCATGTCGATGCCCTGTCGTTAATCTCAGTTTCTATATTTTATACCTGTATGGTTTGTCGCATACTGTCGACCAGAACTTGGAGTCACTTTTTGTGATCACTGCCCCTTCGGCATTTGGACCGAGAATGGCTTCGACCGTTCGAAAGGCTTTGATGACTTCCTGGGAGAAGGCAAGGCTGAATTTGTTTTCTGGTGGATTCTGGAGGGTGATGATGAAGACGTTGTCAGTTCTCTCTAATGAGAGGTTGGTAAACGCTGGGATGCTCATTTTAACTGTTGATGATGGCAATATTGCAGAGATAGTACTGTTGATAGAAGAAGAAATACGTGGACAAAGGAATGTATAAGTGAACAAACAGATGTTTATGGGGATAGAAGGAATGTGATAATGTGATAAAGGATCACACCATGCAAGACAGTTCACGGCCACGTACTCTAGTGCCATGAACTAATTACTAGAAATGCTCATTTTTGAGACTCTGTCTGGTGGCATTACCAATGGCTCTATTGAGATCCATGTACGGTGTTATTCGGAGAGTCTTTATTGTATTCTGCATATTGTAGCTTCAACTCCACAGAGTATCCTTGATATGCCTCGCCACCAAATCGATAAACTCGCTCGCCTGCCAGAGATCTACAGAGTCAGCATCTCACCACCCTTCTTCTATAGGAAACTCACCCTTATCCATATGCATAAACGGATGCGGAACACCCTTGAACCTCTTCTGAATAACCTCATTCCCACCCTCCACGAGCTTCCTGGCATACGCCTCTCCCTCATCACGAAGAGGATCACAGCCAGCCGTGTAAACGACCGTTTTGGGCAGATTCGTAAAATCAGGCGCGTTGAGCGCATTCGCGAACCAAGCCACCTTCTCCAGCTGCGTCTGTTTCTCTGCCGGGTCAGTTGAAAGAGACTGCCATTTGAGATTGTCAAACCACTTCAACCGCATCCAATTCAGCGTCGGAGCATGCTGCAACTCCCGGACAGATGCATACGGTGAATCATCCGCCTTCCCATAGCGGGAGATATCATCGATAACAGGTGTTCCGGCGACGACTAGTTTGAGAGGGATGTTTTCATCACGCGCAAGATGCGCACATATCAGCGCGATATTCCCGCCCGCGGAAACGCCGCCGATGGAGAGACGCGACGTGTCGATGTTGAATCTGGCCCCGTTGGCGTGGATATGTTTCAATGCAGCGAAGGAGTCTTGGATGCCGATTGGAAAGGGGAATTCGGGGACGAGACGGTAGGCGATGTCGATTACGCAGACGTTGGCCTTGACGGTGAGATGTTTGCAGATGTGCGATTCTGTGTGGAGGTCGCCGAGGCCCCATCCTATACATTATTAGTATATATACTACATTGGATAGATGGATAGATACCTCCACCGTGAAAGTCCAGATGAACCGGCCATGGTCCGGTCGAGGCAGGTTCATACACTCTCACTGGGATTGACTCGCCCTCGTAGCCAGGGACGGTGGTGTCGTAGATTCGTCCGCAGTCTGGAGCAGGTCCAGTGCCGTAGGAGTAGAGAACAGAGTATTTCGATCTGAGGATGGACAAGTCGATGGGGGCGTTGGGTGTGTTGGCGACATTGTCGTTGTATAGCTTCACAAAGACGGGGTCAAGAAGAGGGAGGACAGAGGGGTGGATGGGGTTGAGGGCTTCGTGAGACATTCGCCTTTTTAATCTATCTTGTTCTTTCTATCTTCTTTAATTGATGAATTCAACCAATGTTAAAAGATATAAAGCTGATGATATTTATAAGATGGCCGTCGCTTCGTATCCGACGGCATAAGATGTCATGACTTCCCCGCATTTTATCGCATGCGACGGTGAATCCCCGACAGCCTCGTCTGACAGTCTCACTGCCTTCTCAGCCTCGTCTATCTTTTATTCTTATAACCTCTGTAAGTCTCTGTAACTTCATCAATCAAAAATGGACCCCATTCTCATCGTCGGCGCAGGCATCGTCGGCCTTACTCTCGGCCAGGCCTTGAAACAGGTATCATCGACTCCCATTCAATATAGTATCATCTAACAGACTAGAAAAAAATCCCCTTCCAGATCTACGAACGCGACGCGACTCCCTCCGCCCGAGGCCAAGGCTGGGCCATCACCCTGCACTGGGCCCTCCCCTATCTCCAACAACTGCTGCCTGCGGACGTCCTTTCCGCAGTCTCCGACGTACAGGTTGATCCGGAGATCGCCAAAAACGACAATGGAAACTTCCTCTTCGTCAACCTGGCGAATGGCGATCCGAAGTGGAAAATCCCGCCGAGTGTGCGGTGGCGGGTGAACCGGGAGAAGATGAGATTGGCGTTGACGAGGGGGATTGAGGGGGATATACACTGGGGGAGGAGGGCTGTCAGGATCAACCTGGATGAGGAGGACAAAGCCAAGTTGGTCTTGGAAGATGGGAGTATCGTGGCTGGCAAGATGGTGGTGGGGATAGAAGGCAGCCGGTCGATGGTGAGGCAGATGCTGTGCCCGGATACATACCACAACCAGCAGCTGCCCATCCGGTTCACGGGCGTTGCAGTTGATCTCAGCGAGGAGGAAATAAAGCCCTTGCGAGCAATGGATCCGCTGCTCTTCCAAGGCTGTCATCCAGAGACTGGGGATTATTTTTGGTTTTCCATGCTGGACACGCCAGAGGTGAATGGGAGTCGTGGAACTGCGAATGAGAGATACAGAGCGCAGATCAACATGTCCTGGCCTGTCCATGGAAGCCGGGATGAAGTTGCATCAACGGATGCAGGCAGATTGGAGAATATGAAGCGACGCGCTCAGGTGTTTGTGCCGTTTCTCAGAGACGTCATCCATGCCATACCGGATGGAACGCCGGTGATGGAGATTAAACTAGCGGATTGGGAGTGTTTGGACTGGGATAATCGTGGTGGACGAGTCAGCCTGGCTGGTGATGCAGCGCATGCCATGACCATGTGTGAGTTAATCTACGATAGATGAAGCCAAACTGACGAGTATAGATCGCGGTGAAGCAGCAAACCACGGACTGTTGGATGCATTCTGGCTAGCCAACGCCATTGAACGCATTTATTCAGAAGACACAGATCTGAACACAGCCATCGACGAATACGAAAGGGAAATGAGAGGACGAACCCGACAGGCAGTCAGGCTGAGCAGTCAAGCCTGTCGAGATGCACATGATTGGAACAGACTGAACGAGTCATCGGCGATTCTGGCTAGAAGGGCCGTTAAGCCGTAATCATACTATATAGCTATCTATCTGTTCAATGCATTGTTGATAATCCGCGCAGCCCAAAGACACTTTTCATCCTGGAATTGGCGAGCAATCACCTGTATAGACGTTGGTGCTCCATCTTGTTCATCGGGGTTATCTTTATCATTAGCACTATACATATATCTCAATAGAAGAAGAACATACAGCTCGGCTGCTGATCATCGTTGACCATCATCGGCTCTGGATCCAACTCCTTTGACGCCTTCCCATATGGAATGATGCAACACGGATACTACATCATCAGCATGCACTACCACTATAGAGAGAATACTCACATCCAACACATTCCAAATCGCCGTATACGAAGGCCATCCAAACGTGTCATGTGGAACAGCCGTACTCTGACTCCCCGGCGCAACAACAGCATCTAATCCATTCTGCATCCACGCATCTCTCCACGCCTCACAATACGCCAGTCGAGCTGTATACAACTGGCTGATCTGCGTGAATGGATCTGCATTCTCCTCAGCCACCGCTGGACCCGTGAACATGGGCGACCAGCACTTTGCAACAGATGGGATTTCCGGTTCACCGCTGGCTGTAATGGCGTTGTCTTTGGGACGGTAGAAGAAGTACTGAAAGGCGATTCTGCTGGCCAGGGAAAGACTCCGTGAGGGTATATCATCGAGATAGACGATGGTATGTCCCTGTCTCGTCAGTTCATCAACAGCCTTATTCAACGCCCGTCGCACAGGCGGATGAAGCGGATAATGCTCATCCACCGGCAACACTCCTATCCTCAACTTCCTCTCCTCCTGTATACCACTCCACCCCATCGACAACGCATTCACATCATACCGCCACGGATCAACACCAACAACACATCTCATGAACATCTCCAAGTCCTCCAAACTATGGCCCAACGGTCCCGCACAAGCCTTGATACTAGGCACACCCGCCCACATCCTCTTCGCCTGTCCTCCGTACGGAATCCGATCAACAGTCGGTCGGAAGCCATACACACCATTACACAGCGCAGGGATGCGAATCGACCCAGCTACATCTGTGCCTACACCGAGTATCGATCCCCGGAAGGCGATGAGTGCGCCTTCGCCGCCGCTCGATCCGCCGGCCCCAAGATGGGTGTTGTGTGGGTTGAGGGCGCGGTTGAAGATGTTGTTGTGGGATTCTGCTGTCTGCTTTCATCAGAATGTATCAGATAAAGATATAAAGAGAGAGGAGTACCATCATAGTCTGCGGAATATTCGTCTTGACATAAAGCACCGCACCAAGGTCAAGTAATATATCCACCAACGCAGAATTCTTCTCTGGAAGAGGATGCCCCAGATACGACACATATCCAATGGTCGTCTGGATACCTTCAAGACAAAAGCTATCTTTCAAGCTAATCGGGAGACCGTGGAGGGGTCCGATCGGTTTTCCGTGCTTTTCTAAATACTCATCCAGATATTCTGCTCGCTCCAGTGCTTTGTCGAAGAATATTTCCGTCAAACATGATGTCTATCTTGTTAGTACTCTGTCTATATAATAAGAAGGAGTAGCTCACCACCTGCTGCGCAATCGCAGCCCGTTTACTAAATGCTCTCGTCACCAGCACCGAACTTATGCTTCCATCTGCCAGTTTAGCCAGTAACTCTCTCGCCGTGTAGTTCTCCGTAATATTCAGCTCTTCATCGGATAGAATTCCACTGCGACGCGGTATATCTGCGTCGAGAAGTGTGGGAGGAAGACTAGATACAAAGTCTTCGGGAAGGCGCCATTCGAGAGGTATTTTGTCTTGACATTCTTGGTATTTTTGAGTCGCCAGATGGCGCCAGTGGGGTTGAGATGTCATTCTGATTGCTTCTTACGATAATGAAGGTGTAATGAATGGATGAATGCTGTGAGAATCGTCTTTATATGTCTCCGCATACCCCGCTTTATGGGATCGACCTTCCAATTCGGGGATCCTACTGATCCGATGCATCTCATATACTATTGGCGGTGCATGCAGCTGTCTTAATTGATAGGTCTTTTGATATTATACCTGGGTTTACATATTGTCTAAACAATGTCCGATCAGGAATAATTTAATTGATTCAATCTATACAGTAGTGTTACTACATAATTATACGAATCACATTGATAAAGTAGCAACCCGGCTGATATGCCCGATATCAACTCGATATTACAGCGCAATCATGCCAATACCGGCCAGAACGGCAGTGGCAATGTAAGCGCTCAGCTGGAACGATCCCACATGGACGGCCATGCTGCCAGTCATCGCAGCACTGCCGGACGAGGTGGAGGAAGTGCTGGAGCTCACCTCGCCCGAGTCGCCAGAGGCAGTGGGCTTGGAGGTGACGGTGCCAGTGCCGGCAGTGCCGGCCTCGCCCATCAGAGAGCTGCACGAGCCGGTGGCCTTGGTGGTGGCCGTGGTGGTGGCAGAACCGCCGAAGCTGCAGGCGCTGGCGCTCTTGTCCTGGGCCTCCCAGTACTTGTTGAGCAGGAAGTTGAGCTGCTGCTTGGACTGGCACATGCTGTAGGCCCCGTATTCACCGGTGGTGGCGTTGGCGGAGATACCGTCGCAGCTGGTGTAGCCACAGATCAGACTGAAGAGATCGCCATAGTCGGAGCTGTCAACCGAGTCGCTGACGACACAACCAGCAGCATCATTCATGCAGGTGCACAGCTCCTTGTTGGGAGTAGGAGGCAGCGGGGTGGCCTTGGCTTGCCACGAGGCGGTGTTGACCGCGGGACAGGTCTGCAGCGCAGTGTTGGTGGGAGTATACGAGGCCTTGTTGGTGCCCGAGGGAGTAGCAGTGGCGATGTGGTTGGAGTAGGAAGTGAAGTCTTCCATCTTGCTGACACTGGTGCTGTCGACGACCGAGACGAGACCTGCAGGATTAGTATGGGATGTGCACTTCAGTCAACGAGGACTCACCATAGTTGTTGGTCTCCTGGAAGTACATGTAGACGATACCACCAGACCACACCTCAGCCATGGTGTCACCATACAAGGCACTGACTTCGGTGAACTGGCGGGGGGTGACTTCATTGCATCCATACTCGGCAAAGAAGACAGGAACAGAGTAGTTGCGGAACTCCTCGGTGCGGTCCTTGTATCCCGACTCTTCGTAGGTCGAGTTGCCACACCACGAGTAGATGTTGTATCCCCAGAAGTCAATGCCGTCCTCGGTACTCTCGCAGTTGAAGTAATCCGCCATGTTGACCCGGATGCTCGAGTCGTCGGCCGTGGCGTAACCCACACCGAGCGCACGGTAGCCCTTCTGCTTGATGTAGGCCTTCATATCACGGACGGCGGCCTTGACGAACGCACTGGCATCGGTGGTGGAGACACTGTTGGACACCTCGTTGCCGGCGAAGAAACCGAGGGTGTTGTTGAACTGCTGCATCTCGTCAATGACGGCCGTGTAGCGATCATACAGGTTGGCCTCCCACGAGGGATCCGAACGGTCGATGGACAGCGAGGGATCGGACAGATCGGTGATGACATAGATGCCGGCATCGGCCAGCATCTGCATGCACTCGGTGTGGTTGGCGGTGGGGTTGATGGCATAGGTGCGGATGGTGTTGGTGCGCAGCTCCTTCATGTAGGGAATATCACGCGCGCAGGTGGTGGCATCGGCCAGGGGATCGGTATAGCTGGTGCTGGAGGAGTTGGTGCTGGTGCTGCCCGTGTAGCTCTGCTGGTAGGCCACACCGCGCATGTAGAACTGGGTGTTGTTGCCCGAGTAGAAGAACTTGGAGCCCTTGATGACGATAGGGTCGATGGCCATGGCAGACCCAGCCAGGGCGCCTGCGACGGCCAGAGAGAGCTTCATGGTGACAAATGCGGATGGAAGAATGAGAGAAGTAAACGAGGGACAAATGAAGCTATAACGAGATATAACGAGAGAACGGCAGGAACTACCAACACAGAACAAATAAAACAGATAGAAAGAAATAGAGAAAAGAGATGAACGAAAAGAACGAAATAAAAGGAATCAAGCATGATAGCGATAATAATAGCCAGTCTAATAATCAGAATCAGTTAGTCTTGCCCGCGGCCACGTACATCGGCTCCAGCGGCATCCACCGGGGGAAGAGAAAACAGCCACACCGGCTGCTTTGGCTTCATCAGACCCGCAGATGATTTATTGTTCTTATTTTATTATTCAGGTTAGTGTCGAGAGACGGAGTCAAGGTGCTTGGAGGATACGCGTCACACGCTAGTCTGGTCGGTACTGGCGGTGCCATTGGACACGAGCAATGGAGTGATTGAAGTCATATCCTGTAGTTATAGTCAGTTTAGGTAACAAGTATATAAGAAGACACATTTCCTCCTTGAATGCAGTCTCGATAATGTCGGAATGTGAAATGATATTTTATAGAGAAAATCATGTCAATCCGTGAAGAAAACAGCGGATCTCGGCAAAAGCTCACTCCTGATTGGCTCGGCGCTGTTTATCTCCGAGCAGATTTTTCGGTTTTATTCTTTTTCTGTATGACCTTTTCACCCTTGTTTGTGATTCATTCTATTTATTCTACAGTCATTATATTTGACTATTAATTCTCATTCTATTCATCCCTTTTCTGATCATCACTACAGAATTAAATGACTTGACTTGGTGAGATGGCGGTTATTCTACATACGCGTCACCTCGCCGTTAGCCCGAATCGCACCAAGACTTAACGCAGCTAATCGATCCTCCCCATCCAACAATTTTATTCGGTTTTTTAAATGCCCATAGAGTGTATTAGGTTTATGGAATTCAGGGAAATCAAACCAGCCATGAATAAATAAGCGAAATGAATCTATAAATGGCCGGCTTAATCAAGTGGCCCAAGTGAGACATACTAAAGCCAATAGTTCGCAGGATGAAGCGATGTCCACCAGACAAGCTTCTTGGTGCGAAGCCATTCCAGCGCTAATTCATGGCCTCTGCGCACCTTTTAATATGGATGCCTATTCGGTACTTTATTCATTAAACTGTTTCATCTTCTGGCGTTAAGCTGTCTAGTTTATACCTCATATTAAACAGCTCGTCGAGAACCCCTGACTGTGGTCGGTGATGTCTGCTATGACCTACGCTAGGTTAGGTGTCGTTGATGATGAGAGTGTATTTGCTGTAGGAGGGCTTACATATTTTAGTAATCGTGTATAGTAGACAATGATCATTTATCAATTGTGCCGCATCGATTTGCATTCCATGTCAGGAATATATGTAATAGATATTTTGTCAGCATCCTAAACAATGACTAGGAATGCCAATACTAGCAGATTACAGACATTGGAAGTATTCATAGCCGCTCATTAATGTATGGTAAGATTAAACATTGCTATTTATTGGGGTCCTTAGGCCTGACTCAATATATGCGGTGTTGAGACCGTTCATAAAAACCTGCCATTCTACCCCATAACCATCGATATATATCGTCATCTTAACCTTCGGCATGACAAACTCTTGATATATTTTATTTAAATGAACACCCCAGATTGTATTATTTCAGCGTGATTTAATTTGCAGTCTGCTATCTTACCCCGCTCAAACCCGATCCAAGTGGGAGAAGCCGAGAAATGCAGGGATCGGATGAGAAGCCGAGACTGAAGATAGAGTGACCCGATCCCTGCATCCGAACAGTGTGGTCGTTTTTGATGTCATCCAGGGCCTGTATACTGGTTCTGGCAAGGAGATTGAGCGATTTGGCATATGCAAGCAACTTACTTCGGGATCATGATGGGAATGTGGTGTGTGGATTGTAGTGGGACAATAGACGGGGAATAGCTATATAAGGCCTGTCTATATCGTTCGAAATTTCTCTATCAACATCAACATTCAAACATCATACAGACAGAAAGAACAATGACTTCCATGCTGCACTACTTCCGCTTCGGCAGCAGCCCCTCCAAAGCCGAAACACCCAGCAATGCGCCCGTCCGTGCTCTGCCGGCCTCCTGGTACACCTCGCAGGAGATGTACGAGCTAGAACGCCGTGCCATCTTCTCCAAGCGCTGGATCTTCCTCACCCACAACTCGCGCCTCAAGGAGACCGGTGACTGGCTGCGCTACGAAATGGCCGGGTTCGACTTCATCGTCATCCGAGACCGACAGGGCAACATCAACGCCTTCCACAATACATGTCGCCACCGCGCGTATCCCGTGATCGAGAAGCACGGTCAAGGGAATGCGAAGATCGTCGCCTGTCGGTATCACGGCTGGTCGTACGGGCTGAATGGCAAGCTCGCCAAAGCACCGGGATATCAGGAGCTGGAGGGGTTTGACAAGGAGCAGAACGGGCTGTTTGGGATCCATGTCAAGGTGGACGTGAATGGCTTCATCTGGGTGAATATGGATTCAAAGGAGACCCCAGAAGTGTCGTGGGAAGAGCACTTCAAAGACGTTGACCGGCAGGACCGGTACAAGGCGTACAACTTCAACGACTACCATCTCGACCATGCGTACGAGCTGGACGGCAGATACAACTGGAAGATCCTCGCGGATAACTTCAACGAATGCTACCACTGCCCGACCACCCACGCGGACATTCCCGAGTTTCTCAATCTCGAGTCGTTCGACAGCGACACCAAAGACGGCCATATCCAGCATCACTGCGAGTCGACTCCAGAGCAGCTGGCCAAGGGTCTTTACACGGCCAGCACCTACTACTTTCCCGTGTCTGCCATGGTGGTGTCGTAAGTCCTCATAACCCTGATCAGCAAGAATCATCTAACAGATAAAGACCACACTTCATCATGATCCAAAAGTTCCTCCCCCAAGGCCCCCGAGACTCCTCCATGGCCTACGAAATCTACCGCAACAAGAACTCCTCCGACGAAGACTTTAAACTCATCAGTGACATGTACGCGCGCGTGATGGGAGAAGACAAAGTGCTCTGCAACAACCAGCAGAAGAATCTCGACCGGGGCATCTTCATCAACGGCCAGCTGCATCCGAAGTACGAGAAAGCGCCGCTCTTCTTCCAGAATACAGTTCGTGAGGTCGTGACGGAGCATTTCAACCGGGAGAAAGAAGCGGGGGCGCAGGTGTGGCCGGCGAGACAGAAATTGCCGTGCAGTGCGCAGGTGACTGAGAAGGATGAGGAGATCTGCGCGAGTCTGGGATGTGGTGCGGAGAAGGAGGGTCTTGCTTGGTGATTGTTTGTATCTATTCGTATTGGTTATCTATAAGAGATGTTATAACCCGAGGCTATCTCGGCTTCCAAACCCGACAGTCTTTCTCTTATCCATTGAGTATCAGCAGCCAATAATGCATGATGAAAAGTGGATTATGATCTGGGACAGATAGACAGGTTAATCTATATGAGGTATTTTAATGCGAACAGTCAGTATATAAGAATGGAATCCCACTGAAGACAAGATACTATACACCTCCACCATGAACGTTTCCGAAACAACCAAGCCCCAAGACGACGTCGACAAGAAGGACACTGCCCCTTTAGACACAACCCAGGATGCAGTGTTTGGAGAGATCACGGAGGATGGACCTAACTATCGCAACGTACTCAATTCTCTTTCTATATATGTTCAAGCTAATCAAAGCAGGTGGGCTTTATAGGCACCGTCATCCTCATGATGAAGACTCAGATAGGCCTGGGTGTTCTCTCCGTCCCAGCTTCCTTTGATACCCTTGGAATCATCCCAGGAGTGATCTGTCTTTGTGCTGTCGCCTGCATCACCACCTGGTCCGGGTATATCATCGGTGTCTTTAAGCTTCACCATCGCGCCGTGTATGGCATTGACGATGCCGGGGAGTTGATATTTGGCCGACTTGGTCGTGGCCTGTTGGCCGTGGCATTCTGTTTGTGTTAGTGATCCTCGATATATATCGAAATGCCACTGACAACACAGATTGGATATTCGTCTCTGGCTCTGGGATACTGGGCATCTCCATCGGGCTGAATGCAGTGTCTACCCATGGTGCCTGTACTGCGATATATGCTGTCGTTGCGGCCATCCTTGGATTTGCCGGTAGCAGTATCCAGACTCTTGGGCGAGTGACCTGGCTGGCGTGGATTGGGCTGCCGTGTATTCTCACTGCCAGTATGCTTCTCTTGACAGACAATCTATCTCACAGACTAATCCTGCAGTTCTCATCGTCACCGTTGCTGTCGGTATTGAAGACCGTCCAGCTGCAGCACCGCAAACCACATCGCCATTTGTGTCTGACTATAAACTCGTCGGCAATCCATCCTTCACAGAAGCCATCACCGCTGTATCAGCACTCGTCTTTGCCTTTTCAGGCACCCCGGGCTTCTTCTCCATCGTCTCGGAAATGCGAGACCCGCGCCATTACGCCAAAGCCGTTCTCATCTGCCAGTCTGCCGTCACGGCCATCTACACGGTCATTGGCATTGTGGTCTACTATTACTGCGGATCTTACGTTTCCTCCCCAGCGCTTGGCTCAGCAGGCGGAACCGTCAAGATAATCTGCTACGGCTTCGCACTACCCGGATTGATCGTGACGACAGTCATCGTGACTCACATACCAGCAAAATACATCTTCATCCACCTCCTCCACGGCTCCGCCCACCTAACCAACAACACCCCGACGCACTGGATTGTCTGGCTCAGCTGTACATTCGGCATCACCGTGATCGCGTATATCATCGCCAGCGCGATTCCCGTTTTCGACGGTCTGGTTTCGCTCATCGGTGCGCTGCTCGGCACCCTCATGTGTTTCCAACCCATGGGCTGCATGTGGCTATACGATAACTGGGGCCGCAGCGACAGATCCAAACGGTGGGCGTTGATGGTCTGCTGGAGTGGGTTTGTTATCGCGTCCGGCTCGTTTCTGATGGTTGCCGGGACGTATGGGTCTGTGGTGGGTGTGATTGACAGTTACAGGGTGTCGGGGGGTTCGGCTGCGTTTTCGTGTGCTGATAATTCGAATTCTGTGTGAAGAATCTTACGATGAGGAAGGTCTGATATGTATGCACAATGTATTCTTGATATCAACAATAGTACCCATACCCATACCCATATACACAAGTCGCTACTAAAATACAAAACACCCCGCTAATAATCAAACATCATAATATCACAGTCGGCAGAAGAGCATCTATCGCATCATGTTCTCTCGACGGTGTGTCTCGATAGCTGCCTCAAAGGAACGGATGGTGTCAAGAGGGCGCTCGAATCGGTGACGGGTAGGGTTGGAGATGTCAGGTTCAGCTGCGACGGTTAGTATAAGATGTATAAAGGTATAAATGAGTGTAGAGACTAACCGATGATTCTGCCCTCGCGATCGAGATGTTGGATGGCTCGTAGGGAGAATGTGCTTCCGCCGATATTTGCCACTGTAGAGTATATGTTAGTTGAATTCGATAGAGCAAAGTGGGTGAAGCCTTACTTGGCTGCGCTTCGTTCATGGCAACGTTGGGATCAGCCTTGGTGCTGATCGAGGGCTTCTTGTAGTAGTCGTGGGATCCAACAGATCCGCTTCTGTCACTGGAGGTGCGAGAGGAAGGCATTGTGTGTTGAGTATATGGTATGAGATAGATGAGGTAGTAGTGGTATTGGTAGTAGTGTGTAGTGCAGAATGTTTGACTTTGACTTGACAGAGTGAATCTGCAGGAAATCTCCAGCCTTAAATCATGCCGAGTATGATTTTTTTAGAAACAACCTAGAACAATCACGCAAAAGCTGGCGACAACCTCACCCGCACCCTCCGATCACCCACGATAGTCTGTGACGGGCACTGCATCCTTCGCCCGCATTGCTTGTGACGATCGAATCCCATTTCTGACGCGGCCCAGCCAAGGGACCGCATGACGTAGACCCCTCCCATGATGCAAGTCACAGCCAATGATATCCCTGCACGGCACAGCCAAGCTTTGGCTAATGCACCCAAGCAAGGCTTGGTACTCTTTTCAGCCAATCAACAGCGCCACATGGGCCGTCCCAGAAAAATGGGCCACGCAAGCAGTGGGGCTGCGAGGCGGTGGCAAAAAGCCGACCGTCAGGCATCCACGATTTCCATTGGCGGCGGGATTTTTTGTTCCTGAAAAAAAGGAAAATAAATGTATCGAAAAGGAGGTTCTGGCCAGGGACTGACCAATGCCGATTCTGACTTATGCAGGGGCTGGTTTCAGGTTGTGCATTGCATCATGTGTAAATACAGTCAGAATGTGTGATGATGGCTGCATGTGCGGATGACTTCATCGGTGATGCGCGATCTTGGCGTTGGAGAGGACACGCAAGTGATAGAGGGCCTGTTAGTCACCTCTTCTCAGCATCTGAAACATGGCTGATTTGATTTCTAGTGATTTGTTGATAACCATCGAGTGTCCAGTCTACATACATAGTACATGGTACACCTCGACTGGCAAATCTATTAACCGTGTGGCCTAGCCAAGACAAGAGATTCGAAGCGAAGACAGATATTTCGAGGAGCTACAGAGCATCAAAATAGAAATAGAATCTAAAACAGAGACGCACAGGATAGCAGAGATGCATGAAAACTGAGCGATCTATCGAAAATCTAGCTGACAGGGGCCGTTGAATTACCTCAAACACCAAGGACAGGCACCCAATGATCGAACATAATATCAACCCAAAAAGGAGAAAGCAGGAAGATATTTTCTTCCACTCAAAAACCACATCCATTTCAGCCCCCACGGTGATATCTCTCCTTTTGGGCAATGTCTTTGATCGTCAGAGCCACCCGGCAAGGCACGAAGCGCAGATCACCAACGACAGCTGTCCAAGCCAAGCACGATCGACACACGATCGGAATGCTTGATGCAACCCAACAACTGGCCATTGCGACTTTCGGAGAATATGCAGGAACCGAGATAGAAGAATCAGTTTGACAGGCAGCCCCGAAGGTGGTTTTCTCCGGAGTAGAAAAATGCCGGATGTCTGAATGGGTGCGGGTGACAGATTCTGGGAACGGCAGAGATGCTGATCAGCCGAGTGAGACTTGTCTGGGATGTTGGCCAAGTCTGGATGATGCATCGCTTGCTCATCAGGGGTTCTGATTATAGAAGCTGATGTTATACAGACTCGGCTGCATGATACAAGGACCAGTGAATATCAGCTCGAGGATGTCTGTATAAAGAGGGTCAGAATTCTTGTCCGGTAGCCTTCAAACCATCAGTTGAAGCGATTGCCTTGGAATTCTTGATAGCTTCTTTGTCTTCTCTGTCTCAGAGACTAGATTGGGGTAAAAAAAGAAACACCATGGGTATGCATTATTCCCTTTTCTTGCCTTGTTGCATGTCAATTTCGAGGAAGTCCGACACTCAGCAACTTGCCAATATGAAGAGATAATTCCTATAAAATCCCCTAGACTACTTCATCCATGGCTCTTTCTTGTTCTCAGAATATCAGAAAGAATAAAGCATGGATTTCCCCTTCTGGTTAGCGTGGCCACTTTAGGCATGGTTCTCGGACTGTAATCACCTGACCAAAATACGAGCCGACTTCTCTTCCCGATACATTGTTGATGTTTTATTGAATCAAAGAGATAATTCTCTGGTATTCGAACTCACATGATGGATTGGGATAATCTCTGCTTCAACACTGCAACGTTGATTGCCGGGGTCTTTGTCCTTGACTATGGAGCAGACAAATTCCTGGACCACACTGTTATCGTCGGACGGCGATTAGGCATCTCGCCGACTCTTATTGCTCTCTTGACAGCTGGAGCTGAGTATGAAGAGGTACAGCCCTTTACCTTACGCTTTGGTATGCATACTGATACAGTGGCCAGTTAGCTGTAGTGATTGCAGCAATCCTACAGCATCGCAGCCCCCTAGCGCTGGGCAATGTTATGGGATCTGCAATTTCCAATATCCTCGGTGCCTTTTCGCTTGGTCTTCTGTGTCATCCTGGTGGAATGGAGTTTGATCGTAGCGCAAAGATCTATGCTGCGCTTCAGCTTGCCGTTACCACTCTGTTTGTAGCCTTGGCTTTTTTTCATCTGCTGAACCAAGTGACTGGTGCGGTCTTGATAGCCGTTTTTGTCTTGTATATCATCTCTATTGGCTATGCCATTTACAAGGGCGTTACCGAACCTCCTCAGATGTCTGATAGTGACAGCGACGATGAAATACCCACCACTGCTCAGACGTCAGTTTCGGAGACTTTACCTCTTTTGGAGAATGCAAGTCCACGACAGGATCCACAGCCACTTTACCAGCATATCTTCCAACTCCTCTTTGGCCTACTTGCACTCTCCCTATCCGGATATATCCTTGCCCATAGCGCAGGTGCCATCGCGGACTCCCTCCAGCTTTCAGGCACCGTGTTTGGCCTCACAGTGATTGCCTTTGCTACAACCCTACCGGAGAAGCTGATTTCCGTTCTCAGTGGCTCTCGCGGACAAGGAGGTATTGTCATTGCAACCACAGCAGGGAGTAATATATTCCTGCTGACGCTCTGCGTCGGTGTTGTGGCCATTGCAGGACTTCCTGTCAACAGGGCAGATACCTTTGATACCTTTATTCTCTTTGACCTGGTGATGGTCTGGATGTCCGCGTTAGGCTTTACAGTCGTCGCCTTTCTTGGACCAAGCCGAATTGCCGGTCTGGTGTTTCTGTTGGCGTATGTTGCTTTTGTGGTCCTTGAATTTACAGTGTATAAACGCTGAATAATTCCTTGTCCATACGGACCATACCCTATCCTTGGGTAATATAGTTAGACTGACCAACTAAATCCTTGATATATTGGCAACTGTGTATACACAGATAGAAGAAAAGCGCTCAAACACTCGTGTATTTGTATATAGTCAAGGATATATTGTCCTATTCGTTCATCAAGGATAATCCACCATATAGGCTTGTGCAGTCTGGATAATTAACTTCCCAATTCCACAAATCCCACTTCATTAAAGCATTTCTGGGAGTTACAGGTGGAAATGCAGCCGTAAACGGCCTCAATTTCACAGGTTCTCACAATCTAGTTGTACTTTGAGTAGATCTCATGTAGCCTGGCTCTAGGCGTCAAAACATCCGTTGAATTTCCTGGGGGGCTCTTTTTATCTCGACTATCATACAATATAGGCATTTGTAGAAAGTCCAACGTCTCCAACTAACTTCGGAATGAATAAAAGAATGAAGGTATGTTCTAATTGCCATAATTTATCAGGGTGTCTATCTATAATTTATTCCAGCAAATCAGAGACAAAATTTATAGCAATGATAAACGGGACTAGGTTTTGATCCATCTCCATTGCCCAACGAGGGAAACTGATGAAGCGAATGAGTATAGATTCTAGAGAACTACGATAGGACGAGCGAGACCTTCATATACGTATCCAACGAGGACAAATTCAGCCTCCGATCACCCTAAGAGATGCAGTGGTCAGTTCTTGTTTACAAAATATTTACTTAAAGATGGTTTTGAGATATCAAATTGATCTCGACAGGGATTAGTGAAACAGAATATATATATATATATATATCATTAAAAATAGTTCTCCTAAGTGTACTTTCAAAACGTTACTTTAAATTGAATGCTTGACGGTGCCTAAGTTGCACTGGCTTGAATTCATATCTGTGCTTAATTGATATCGATCATCGACATCCCCATCCCAGCCAGTGCCCAGGCAACAGACACCCACAACAAACGCAACCTCGTCAAACACACGGCCCTTCAAAGCTCCCAGGGGTTTGGAAAAGCCAACCTCCCCATCTTTCAATTTCTTTCCCTCCTAGCCCCTCACAAGAACACCCGATATCAACAATGGAGAATCCCCCGCCCCCAAGCCCCACTGTCTGCGCTCGTTGCCAGAAGCCAGCGACGACAAGATGCACTGGCTGTGTTGATGCACCGGTCTACGAGGAGATTCTTTCGAAGAATACCTTCTACTGCAGTGCAGCATGCCAGAAGGAGGATTGGGATTCGCACAAGACGACGTGTAAAGCCCTGAAAGCTCGCAAGACGCTGAAGAGAGCCGCGTCGCTGCTCCAGGAGATCTTCTACGCGATCCGTGAACAGGCCAACATGTTGAGATACTCTGTCGCCAAATGCACTGGGTCTATCGTTCATCTCAGTGGAGACCAATATGGTGGAGGTTGTCCCGAACAGCGGTTGATGCCGTTTTCTGGAATTACCATGACTGGTGATTTCGACAAGGACGTTTACAACGGGGTGTTGGCATATGCTAGCTGTGTCGAGGTCATGGTTTATCTTTGCGGGTTTGCCAAAGAGCTTCTGTTTGGTGTGTATATCTGCCCTGTCTTGACTGCTACTGCAGATACTAACCTACGACTTGACTAGGTCTTTGCTCCAAGGTCGAAGAGGTCGCCGTCAAAGTCACCAACGAGAAGCTCATCATCAACTCGGCAATCCTCCAACAGCGCACCATCGACCACAACCTCCACCGCGTGACACTCAAGAATGGAGAAGTTTGGGTGGTGGACATAACGGGGGCTCAGTATGGATATCCTGATCCTCTCTGTGTTTGGAGCGACTACGAGCATCATCGGATCACTAAAGTCACCGAGGTGCTTGAATTTGGGTCCTTTCGCTATGATCTCTATCCGGATCACAGCTCGACCTTTTTGAAAGAATGGATCTCTCAGCGGGTTCAGAGACTGGAACTCACCGAGGCGCTGGAAAAGCAGATTCCTGAATGGGGCAGGGTATATGGGGGCAGACTCGACGGGATCTTGAAGGGCTCTGATGAGGTTTTCAGCCAGGCGAAAGATGAATTCCTTGGTCTGTTGGACGTCTTTATCAAGGATACTTTGGCTGGGATGTATACTCCCGAGCGGGTTGCGAAGAGATGGTTGGAAGTTGGCCGTCTTTTTCGCCGTTGATCTGAATTATGATGAGGATTAATAATTTACTACGATGAAGTCACATTGATGTATTTCTTGTGTTGCTGCCTATCCGTGGTGCTATTCATGTTTCGATCGGGACTGGTGCCTAGCAATACCAAAGGTCTTATCCTCTCATCTTGACGCTTCGATGTTTCTCCACTCAACATCCCAGTATATCGAAACATCCTACCATAAAAGAGCAAAATGCCTAACACCAAAGAACCAGTTGGAATCGAGTCGCTTCCCATGGAAGTATATGACCTCGTGAGTCTTTCTACCACTTGAGAAACCTCAAACTAACCGACCTCTAGATAACACTCAAAGCCAACAGACGTTATGGAGACGATAGATACCACTGGCGATCTGAAAGCGCTGAAAATAGAATAAAGAGACTCAAGACCCTGCGCTTGGTAAATCGGCGCTTTTACCATAGTGCCAGTCGCTTGTTGTTTCGCCGTATCTCTACAGATCTGACCTCTCGCGGAACTGAAGAAGGCATTCCCATAAAGAGGCTCCATTCCCTCTGTCACAGCCCACATGCTGACCATGTTCAAACGCTTTTTATTGTACTACCGGGATTCTCGCGTTCAAATGACACAGTCAAGAGATACACGGAAGAGTTCAAGGAATGGTTTCCACGATGTTTGGGCAAGCTTACCCGCCTGAAAACCCTGGAGTTCGACATTGAATATGCCTACTGGAAGGAGGCCAAGGGTCATTCGGATGTTCCTACTGCGATATGGAGATCACTTGCAGATGCAATGTTCACATGCTTGCGGGATGCAAGACTAGAAAACCTGCAGAATCTTCAAATAAAGCTCCCCAATGAGTCTACCTACTGCCTTGGCTCACAGAGCCGATTACCCGCAACTCTGATGCCGTCGCAAAATTCCATGTCGAACCTGTCCTCTCTGCACATCGACCATCAGACCATGGAGCCTGGTATATATTATCAGGCCGATGTTCTTCGTCTTGTCGGCCTTGTTAAAAGTCTACATACGTTGGAGATCACCGGTTCACAGGCGCTATTTGCTGATATCGCGCCGGTCGATCTGTTGATCTCCCCAAACATGAACCTGCGTGTTTTAAAGATTATGTGTGTGACTTTTCCTTTCCGAATACTACTCTCTCTTCTCCAGAATAACAAGCAAACCCTTGAAAAAATCGTTTTGAATGGCGTTGACCTTCACGACGGCCGATGGAAAGACATTCTGAAGGAAATCTGCCAGCTTCCTTCAGTTCACCATGTCGGACTCTGTTCTTGCAACTATTCAAGAACTGGCCAGAGCTCTTTTCTCAGACGCTCCTCTCGTTTCTACGAGTGTGATGTAGTGAGGACGGGTGAGATCAGATCCTTGAGTGCCGCAGATATTCTCGCTATCCATCCGGTTCGGCATCATCTTAATCGAAACAGAGAGAAGATTGGTCTCGAGAGGATTAGACCGATAAAGACGAAATGGGTGGCTGGACAGTGCAAGTATAAGTTTCTGGGAAGGTTTGACTATGGTGCCTGAGTGGCTTGAGTATTCGGCCTGGTTTGTGGTATATATAGGTCTTGCTAGTTGTGTCTGGGATATATCATTAATTGAAGTATTATATGTTGTTCAGTATCCTGTTTAAAACGGTATAGTTACCTAAGTAGATTCTTCTAATCAATGTCAGGGTTCGCTTGTATTGCATTCCATCAATCATGCTACATGATATCATATCATCAGTAATAAACATCTTTCTGAGAAGAGGGCCTGTGCTATCAAACAGTCTCTGTATGACTAACTGTACTTCAGATGACAAACAACACAGTCTAGTCCATATTTATTAAAAATGAAGCAATCCAGACAATCCTGGCATCGATCTTGGCAGACAAAGTGGACTTCGCCAAGACCACCCACTGTATACAATAGAATCCAGCTTATGCTCATCTGACTGTCAGCAAAGATATATTTCTTTTTAGAATACTTCTGTTAGAATCTCAAGATAAGAGCTGTTTAAGCCATTGGAGATAAATAAAAAACATTGATGACAGCTGCCACAGAGATCGACACTGCAATGTTGTCCTGCATGAAGAAATTCGGACCCTCGGACATTCTCGGTTTTTGGCGGGTTTTGGATATTCAGATTCTGCAGGAAAACATAGTTAATTTAGCGTAATGCTTGCATATAAAAAGTAAAATAATATAACGGTTGTATGAAATGTATCAGATGAGTTTTGTGCCTATATCCGTACATCATGCCGACTATCAGCCTGATAGGAGCCACCGGTCGAACAGGGAGGGGAGTCCTGCAAATCCTCCTGACGGAACCATATCGCAGCTATGATATTCGCATCTACGTTCGCTCCAAGGCAAAGCTGCTCTCCATCTTCCCTGATCTTGCCTCCTACGCCCGAGTGTCCGTCTTTGAGGGCTCAATTGCCGATATAAACCTCTTCAAACAATGTCTATCCAGTGCAGACACCATCATCAGCGTTCTGGGAGAGAATGAAAACATCGCCGGTCTACACATCCTCCAAGACGCAGCGACAACTACCGTTTCCGCTCTGCAGGAGCTTTGCACCGAGAATCCGAATTACGAAATTCCTCGACTCGTTCTCCTCTCGTCGGCAACGTGGAACGCAACATTTGCTGGGGCTCGACCGCGGTTTATACACTGGTTGATCAAGACGGCGTTCTGCTATCCGTATGCCGATTTGCTCAAGGCACAGGAGATCTATGCCCAACGTCCGGATCTACTGAGACTGTGTCTGATACAGCCGCCTGCGATTGTGGAGGGTGAGTCGTCTGGTCATATACTCAGCACCGAGACGGTGACGCTGGTTGTGTCGTATGGTGATCTTGCGAGTGGCTTTGTAGAGGTTGCGACAAAAGCAGAGCATCGTGATATCGAAGCTATCGGGGTATCTAGTACATCCAAAGACCAGAAAAAGTATCTTCTTGAGCTGCAGATAAGGATTGTACGGGGATTTCTAGCGCAGTATGTTCCTGGTTATTTTAGCATCGAGAACAAGGTTTGGGGGCTGTTGGGGTATGCATGATTGCATTGTATTGTATTGTTACCGAAAGGATAGATTGTTAGAAGCATCCAAGGAAGCCCTGGATGTATTTGCTTTCTAATGCAGTCTCAGTCATCAGTGGAGTGATCATCCCCAGCCGCATGGCGTAGGGCAAGCCTCGTCGGCGTTTGGCAACCCCGAAGGGCGACGGCGAGTTATAAAAACGGAATAACAAACCAAGTACCATCTATATCAATCAGAATCATCATCAAGATGACTTCTCTCACAGTTGAATCTGTTCCTCTGGTGGAACTGGATAAACTCCAAGATGAGCGCTCGAAGACTCTGCATGCACTGTTCAGGCAGAATCATCGGGATTTGGCCTTGTTGCGCGAGCCAAGGCTGATCTTCCATTCTCATATGCCTCATGTATTTCTCTTCTAGTGAACTGCAAAACATCAGATTCTGACATTTTAGATGCTCGGATCGGCCTATTTACTTGGCTTTTCGGAGGAGAAATTGGTCGAGATGTATCAGAGTGAAGCAGCGGGGCTGAAGCCAACCAACGTTGGATTCATTCAAAATGGAATCACCAAAAACAACTGGACAGAGTTTCTCCATAAGAAAAAGTATATTGTTCGTACATTGTCTGGGTGATGCTGACATTAGAAGATATACTGTCGCCTATACCAACTTCTTCGATGAGAGATTGGCGGACTTGAACGGAGACTGGAAGGCGCTGCTTCATGAATATCTTTTCACATCTCCCGAACCATTGATAAATGGGTATACGGGCGGTCGTAAGTCTTCTGCTGATAGGATATGTTCATGACTGACGAGGCAGTCGGCCATCCATTCATCCACCTCGCATACGCATACGAGTTCAACAGTCCTGAAATCGCCACCGAAGCACTTAGCATGGGATGCACCGAGAAGGACAAAACGCACGTATTCTTGGACACCGAACAGCCAGATACCTCGACGTACAAGTCGTCTTCGATTAGCGACATCCTCGTCCGCGTACAGCAAGACGAACGATTTGCGAATCTCTCTGAGTTCCCTGGATTCGCCAACATTGCCACCATTTTTGCAAAGGCAATGCCTGCATTCCTGGAACACTGGAATGCGTGGGATATCACCGATCCAAACGTGCAGTTCGAGGAAGCGCTAGACACGGCCACGAAGCTCCTCATGGGAACCAGCAATGGGAATGGCGAGTACGATTTTTACCTCGCGCACACACTAACAGTCGGACACGCCATTCGAGTCCTTCTCCCCCATTTCCCCGTGGAGCATCACATCTCCGTCCTTCGACAGTTCTGGATCTTCGTGCTCTACTGCTTCATCGCGCAGCTTCGACCGTCATTTCAGACAGATTGGTTGCAAACTGTCGATCTCAAAGGTCGGGACTGGGCGTGGGTGAGTGCGCAAGGTGCAATTGGGCCTCTTTCCAATGACTGCCACCGCGTCAAGGTCTTGCGTGCCTTTAAGATGATGGAGGAGACTTGGGGGGCAAAGGAGGGTCGGTACTTGACTGCTGCGGTGAAGTATGTAGATGAATTTTCTGGATGGACTGGATTTGGGAGGGGGGTTGAGGGTCTTGTGGTAGAAGAGTAACACATTATTGAATGACTTGTTTATAACTTTGTAGTGAATGTGATGTGATATTGAAGTGTTGATGTCGACGAAGACGATGTTATGGAGTCATGCCCAGATATACCATTCGCGTAATTCTGAGTCTGAACCTTGATTTCAAATCAACCCAATTTGCTCCATTTTTCAACTGCAAGAATTAATTAAATCCAGCCGTTCTTCAGTTCTGCTAAAAATGCCACCATCTGCAAAGAAGAGCCGTGAGAATAAGACATCGCGGGGTAGATACACGTCCAAGGCATGCGAGGAATGTCGACGACGGCGGGCCAAGGTCAGCATTGACGATGATGATAATGAATCACTGCTAACACCCAACCAGTGCGATGGAGAAAGGCCATCCTGCTCTCGCTGTGTCGATCGAGATATCCCGTGCCAGTATTCTGGCGTTGAAGATGGCCGGAAACCAGCGCCCAAATCATACGTGCTGCTTCTCCGCGAACGCATCACCTCACTGGAGAATCTATTGAGAAAGCACGGAATCGATCCGAATTCTGCTGATCACGCTATTCCAGATGAATTGACTGAGCATATTCCTCACGATGGCCAGATCACGGATGGAAATGATTCCGCATTAGAAGACCTGTGCGGCACCTTTGAAGGGTGTCTAACACTGGACGACTCGTTGAACTTCGATCAAGACGGCGAAATGCGATACTTCGGACCAACAAGTGGTCGTCTCCAGTTTCCTCTCTCCGGGGCAGACTTGAATCTACCGGGTTTGGGCAAGTCACATATCGACGGCTACTCGGATCTTGCAGATGCGGGTATATCAACCGATCTGCAGTCGGAGTTGATCGATCTGTATTTCAAATGGGAAGGGCCGATAGCTCCCATCGTCGATGAGGGTCTATTCCGTGCCAGCTTGGTGAATAAGACACAAAGCTTCAGTCCGCTTCTGTTGAACTGCATTTTGGCCGTTGGATCTCGGTTTTCCGATGATGTCCATGTTCGATCGGATCCAAACAACCACAATACAGCCGGCAAGATGTTTCTGGAAAAGGCTAGAATATTTCTCTATTATGAGCTTGAGAAGCCTAGTTTGACTACTATCCAGTCATTACATATCATGGGAATGGTTTATTATGTGAGCTTCTCCGTCGTTGCTGGTGATGTCCACTGACGAATCAGGCAATGGGTGCAGATTCCGCTGGATGGCTCCATACGGGAATGGCAAATCGACTGGCCTTGGATATGGGGTTGAATATGGATCCGTCTGCTTTTGAAGATACAACTTCCATCTCCACGCAGGAAATTGAACAACGGAGGCGGATTTACTGGACGCTGTATTGCCATGATAAACTGTCAGCCAGCTACTTTGGACGGGTCTGTTCTTTTCTGGTATGCTATCTAGTTCCAATCACTTTCCAATGCTAACCGTATCAATCAGGACTGTCAAGGAGCAGTTAATATGCCCTCTGATCCGTTCCTCAATGCGTTGATTGGACTGTGTCAGATATTAGAAAAGATCTTGTGTTCCTTGTAAGTATACAACGGCTGATATTAAACTATACTAACAGCGCAGATGGGGACTTAAACCCTCGCTTCGCGTGTCTGAACGACCCCCCTTTCTTCGAACTTGCATGTTACGCCTCAGATCCTGGTTCTACGATCTCCCTCCGTCTCTACGAATCGACCAACCGAACGACCTCCCCCAAGCATATACCCTCCATATGATCTACTACACCACCAGAATCCTTCTCGCAAAACGCTTCCTCGCAGACCCAACCCACCGACACACTCCAAATGACGAATCAACCACCCAGGCTACGCCACTGGCACGGTCTATATGCAATGAATCCGCCAGATCGTACTGTTCAGTCGCGTACAAGTACCGCCAGCAATTCGGTGGTTTCCGTCTCAGTCCCCTGACAGCGACGTATTGCACGCTATCTGCGGCGTTGGTGTTTCTCGGGGATATTCATCGGGTTGGAGAAATGCCTAATAGCCGTGCATCGCTTGAGCTGTGCTTGAAGGTTCTGTATGAGCTTGCTCCGGCTTGGAGTCCTGCGTGCCATATTTTTAAGAATCTGCAGAGGTTGTATCAGAAATCGATTGATCCGGATCCATCCACCACTGGTATTGGAGAAGTCGAACCAGCTCTGATTGGTATCAATGACATCACAGTTGGTGATTCACTATTCACATGGCCTGGTGATATGGCATGGCTTCAAGGAACCCCGTATGAGCATGTGTCGGTATTTCCAACAGGACCGGAGTTTCAAGTGCCGAACTCATTCAACACACCTGATATAAACGGCTTTGACCCTCTTCTATATGATTGCCGAACAGCAGACTGCGATCTCTTCGAACTCCTGAGCTCCGAGTTTGAGCAAAACCAATCGACCAACATCTGGCATCAGCAAACACTTTAACAGTGACATATATCTCAAACATTAGACTACGAATCAGGAACATGAGCAACAACCTCAATCTCAACCCTCGTATCATCCTCCCCCAACCTCGTCACCCCCACGCACGTATAAAGCGGACAATGCCCGGGCATCCACTTTTCGAAATTCCGCTTCATAGCATCCAACGCCTCGTTATTCAGCGGCAGATGGTACGAGTTGACACGGTAGACCTGCTCCCACCCTTTTCCGCCGGCTGTCTTTAAGGCCAGGTCGACGTTTGCGAATGCCTGGTCGATCTGGGCGTTGATTTCGCGATGGATTACGCCGGTTTTGGGGTCCCAGCCGCCTGCGTCATGTCAGGTGGATGATGACCAAGGTGGATGAGGGGGGCTTGCCTTGGCCGGAGCATTCGATTCGATCGCCGACACGAACTGCTTGGTTGTAGCGGAAGTTGGTTTTGGCTGAGTCGCCGAAACCTGGATAGGAGTAGTATTGTAAGTGGGACATGTTGGGTATAGTCACTGGCAGTAGGAAGATATATACAACTTGTTGATGAATGAGAGGCAGTTGGCTCTTTATACTTTGAACCCCTGGTCTGCTTTGAAGTAAAGTATACACTCGAGACTTCGTCACCACACTTTTATTGGACAGAACTGTATCAAATATGCCCATCGATTCGGGGGTTGCTTGCAGCGGAAGACATATTCCGCTTTCGGGGTGGATATTCTGCACTCGACTACGTCATCCCTAAAGAGAGCCCACTGCGACCAGCAAAGATGTACACCACGGCCTAGCCTATTATTTCTCTTTGGCTGTAGACAGTAGAATATTATTGTTACAATTCAAACCGTAAGTCGTTTGTCCAATCACATCTATAAAACACGTTGCCTCTTTTATGGGCCATGACAGCGCAGAGACTGAATCATCCAACATCAGCAAATGGCATTCCATCTAAAGAGAATATACATACCGCACAGTGTTCGCGCCACTGTAGCTGACAGCAACCCGCGGAGCCGCTGGAGTACCGCCAGGATACGCGACAGATTTCACGAGGGGGAATTCTTCCAAATCAAGCCCAGCACAGTTGGCAACGAGGGGAACCTGATTATTAAAATTTCCAAAATGATGCGGATAGTTCCCATCTCCTATTGAGCTGTGGGTTAGTCCGGGAGAGACTTTTAAGAAGCCAAGCCATTCTCACCAACTGTTGTTCCTGCATTGTGGTGTCGCAGTGCAGCCTCGGCAGCTCGCTGGATATCCGCTTTCGAGTATTGCGTGGTGCCGCCTATGACGTTGTCAGTCATTATCAGGGCCGGGAAAGGACCAGATCGAACCGCAATTATGCACTGGATCGTTTGAAAGGTTGATATTTTCAACAACTGCAAGGGTTGACCCAGCAAGGAAGACGGGCAAAAGGGTAGAGAGTTTCACGATTGGTGGCTATATCTGAACAGAGAGGACTGGACTGAGCCGAGGAAAACAGAAGAGGATGATGAGCATTCTTATAGCTGGCTGCGAACAGTTGGCGATGGCAGACCCGCTCGAGCGAAATACGTAACTGTTGCCTAAAAGTGGCCGGTTTGGGGTAGTTTCTCAGTCCATTATTGTGATAATGAGTGATTGTCCTGTCACAGGGAGTATGGGCTTGTTGATCGATCAAATCAACCGGAAACCCCGCACGGATATGGGTGAGGCTGGCTGAGGAAGAGCTGACAGGAACATGTTCGGCGAGCTGGACAGTCAATTGGTTGGCTACTGTGGCGTGTCCTCTGATCATATATTCTGATTGGCCATCACCATTTGACTTGGGCAATATCTCCTCACGATCGTCAGATCGTTGTTAGATGTACCAGTTCTGGAATAGCATACCAAGGTGGCAAATGATATGGTATAACGATGGATGTGTTGTATTCTGATGGCTCTATCAAGTGTGGATAGATACGTAATCTAGTTGACAAGCGACCTGAGGTATCGCCTCGAGCCTTCCACGACTGGCTGATAAATCCTCGTCCAATCCAAACCATTAGAAGGAAACCATTGGACAAGAAACAAGGCATTACTTTGTCCAATCACATCCAGTGGGCTTGCCGTCTCTCTTACGGTGGAGCATGACAGCGCAGAGCCTGAAGTCATTCATTACCAGAGGCCTCCCAGCAGAGAGAGAAGATACATACCGTACATCGTCTGGCTTTCCATCAATGTAGTTGAAGGCCACACGATAGGTCTTAGGATCGTCCCCAGAGTATGGGACAGTGCGAGTAAGGGGAAATTCTTCCAAAGCAGCCCCGTTGCAGTTAGTAGCTCGAGCGACTCCATCCTTGTTTCCATAATAATGAGGGTACTTGTTTGCCCCTGTCTGATGGCTGGTCAGTCTGGGTTTGCCTCGAGGCTTGGGTTCCCTTACCAACTGTCTCCCCGGCATTGCGAAGCCTCAATGCTTCGTTGGCCGCTTTCTCAATGTCGGACTTGACGTACTTGGTGCCGTCTATGTTATCGTCAGCAATAGTCACACACAAGGGGTGATCATGTCGAGCCACACGTCACTTCGTCTCTTGACAGGTTGATGGTTTCAACCTTTGCAATGGCTGTTCCAGCAAATACAAAGGGTAGAAGAGTGAAGAGCTTCATGGTGAGCTGGAGTGTGGTGGAATTGGCTGAGAGGAATGGACTTGATTGATGAGAAGGCAGCGGGGCTTGGAGGCCCATCAATAGCTTTCTTTCCACTCATTATCTGTATTCAGACATTGTTGACATCCATTTGAGGGATAAATTGCTAATCTGTACGACGTGGACAAAGGTACATTCCAAGTCTCGGCTCAGTGGGCCATTGCCATTGACCAGCTGGCAACCACTCTACTGACAAATACATTTATCGTTTCTATTGAGCAAGCCAGCCACAATGCAGTGGCTTTTGATCTGACTGGAGGTATCTCTGTGAAGTAATTATGACTAGGTCTGCATGCCGATCGCCTAGGCGCCGGGACAGTCCGCATTAAGCATATTTAAGGCTAAATCGCCAGCCAGCTATGCTGTGAGTTACACAAGACATGGGGACTCCGCTGGTAGCCTTAGACAGTAGCTATTTAAAGGGATGGATGAATGTTAGTCCTAGTGATCTTTTATAACCGATAGTCTTGTGATCATCAGGCTTAGCTGAATTGCATGAACAGCAGGCTGTGGATGTAGATCCTAGTACTTTTAGCAGCATTATTCCCCATGGTTCTAGTTAATAGCCTATTTGAGCATGTTGCATGCAGTCACCGTGTATCAAACTGTTCTAATTGCAATTTGTAGCGGACTGAACTTTACGCACCCACTTGCTGACCAGAATGGAACTGCGCGAGAGGCCAGTCTACAGACGGTAGCTTTGCCTCAGAACAGCCGGGATACTTCATTTTAGATGTGGTAGAATATTAACCAGTACACCTGATACTTGATGGTGTGTGCTGAAGATCGGTCTGGGAGTTGCATACTAGTACAAGTGGAGACTGCATAGCCTAGCACCATTCTGCCAGTTTATCATATTGTCGCCCGGCATGAACAGCGTGTATAAAGTGGGCTGAAGGATTTGCAGTATCACGAACACAGTCGGTCGAAGTGGATATGGGCTGAATGAACATGGTCAACTGATTTACAACTTATACAGACACATAACCCCCCTCCTAAACCCCAAACCTATAAATAATTAACAATCACCCCCAGGAACAACATCAAAACCGTCGCGGCAAAGTGACTCCCCTCTCCCTCCCCCTTCAAATTCAAACAGAGCACCCCATCCCCCACAGAAACAACACTACTGGCAATCAAAATCCACGAAAACGTCCTTCGATTCCCGAAATACGCCGCCGCGCCGAGCGCAAGACCCATGAAGATGTCGCGCACGCCATAGACGCCCATCATTGTGGTGGCGAATTTTTCCTCCCAGGGGGTGGTGGGTTGGTCGAGGCCGAAGAGGGTGAGGGCATGGTGGGGGCGGAGGAAGGCGTTTGCGCCGAGGGCGATGGGGAGGGCTGTGAGGGCTGTTGCGAGGAGGGCGAAGGGCGTCGAGGAGGCCATTGTGGGTGGTTGGTTGGGTTGGCTGGGGTTTTTGTTAGTTTTCTGTTGGAGTTTATGGGATGGGTGGGTGTACTTTTTGGTGGTGTTTGGTTTGGGTAGATTTGATGATTATGTCGATGTTATGTTGGTGTTGGGGTGATGGCTTATTTATGTGTGATCCGATAAGCGCTAACATGTCATTCTTACAGGGTCTGCGTCAAGCGCATCTGAGTCAGACCGAGATCGTAGGTCTTCGATTGCGAAGGATCAGGTTAATTTAATATGCAGAAGTGCGTTGGTCGGGTATACTCAAGATTGAAACGATCTACAAGCTTATGGTTGATATGAACCGGAAGATTTAATTATGCTGTGATAACAGATAAGGTTGCATCGACATAGCTAAAAATATTTCTACACATCAGCAGAACAGAAAGTTATAAAATGCAGAAATTTCTCTCGTGGTCCATGTATCTCAACATGTTGTGGTTGATCTGCGTGAGGACGATCGGATGTCGGATCCTCCAATCCATTTGTGGATGCCGAGATGCCGATCCATCAGATCGACCATTGAAACGGAGATGTTTGCATCCATCCAAAGTAACCAATTCCTAGTAAACATACCCTAGATAGGTAGTTCTAGCATTTCCATGTCTCCGAAGTGAACTGTCCAACACAATGGCCGTCTCAAGAGCTAGTCTTGGTCGACATCCGCACCAGCGACAGGCCATTTTGCTAGGGATGTGTGACCGCGAAAATAACGAAATGAAGGGGTACTTTTCGTCCGTAGCTGGTCGGATCAACATCAAATTCCTTCTCAAGGAGTGACTTGGTCACTGCATTGATTCCTTTGGCAGCATAGTGTAGGGCATGGTGACCATACCTCCTGACGAAAGTAGACTGTGTGCCGCGATCCAACAATCATCTGAGAATTGATTTGTGGCCACATAGAGCAGCCTGTTCGAACGCAGTTGTCTTCACATAATCATATGATTCACACGTATCTAGGTTTCCCCTGGCACTCAATGCGATGAAATCTGCCGTCGCAGACATCGGCCCCGGCGTCGATCAAAGCTTTCACGCTCGACGCGTTGCCGGATTCAGCTGCATAACGCAGCGCCGTTAATCGGGAAATTCCCCCGTAGTTGACATATGCGCCGTTTTTAAGAAGCATCGCAATAACTGCGAGATTGCCCGTTGTTGAGCAGATTGAGGTAATATAATATCATACCCTATACAGACTATCTCACTTGGAAGGTCTTGTAAAGGACATTTGAAAAAACGCCATTTTGATCACTGTTTATGAAAATATGAGTTTGGGGATATGAAATTGTGAAGATGGCAGGACACGTCAACGAATGTCAGATTGACAGCCAGGTCCTTCGATTAAACAAGATAAAAATTGGCGCGAGAAAAAGAGAATGACTGTAAGCTGATGAGGGGGTGTTTTAGTTTTAACCCCATGGTGGCGACAAGAAGAAGATAGTCAACCGTACTGTCCCCTTGCCAATTCCGCACTAAACCCGACTTGGATAAGAATGTTCGTCATTCCTCCCGGTCTGCGGATCTGGCCGTTGTTCAATGCTTCGCTCCCCAGCGATGGACGTCTCTCGGTCCAATTATAATGGACAACTGGCCATTCGGCTGGTCTGCGGGTGCCGTAAGCAGGAACGGATCCATGGTGGTGATCCTGTGGGAACTACCCAGGGACTATCCGGGTGATGTCCGTTGTGTTGCACAGTAATATCAAGTTTTGATGGCAAGCATTCCCATGGATAAGCCAATCTGATCTAGCCATTTCAGTGATCCTTCCTGATCTGATGGGGAAGGAACAATATCCTTGGCTTGTATATCTCCCTGCAACAGCTCTGCGGCAGTGGGGACATTCATATTCCTCCAAGGATCCGTTGTTTGTGAGTCATGCAATCTCCGCACACTGTCTGCTTTAATAAGGAGCTGGAGCTGGTGGAGAAGCGAAATGGCCATCTGCATCCCTTGAAGCGAAAATTTTGCAAAGTCACCGACAACTTTGACAGGGATCGGGCCGATGATATCTGACCTTTTAGCCATGGATTTCTCCGAATTCTCCAGAAAGCGGACCGTCAGTTGCGAATGGAGGTTGGTCAGATTTTCCAAAGTGGAAGTGATCTCGTGGAGTAGAGTGGATCTTTCAGATGAGAGGACATCTTCCGCTGCAATGATCGTGTTTGTGCGAGCGAGCAGCCCCGGACAGAGTGTTATCTCATTGAAAGCATACTCAACAAGGTCACCCAGTTCGGTTCCCTTCCCTCTTTTTCTGTCTGCGGTTATCCCATCGAGAAATATCGACCTCCACTCTTCTTGGGCCAAGAAAGAAGGCTCACCCCGGGTGAAAGCATCAGCCACCAAAAACGAACGGAAGGAGACCAAGATTGTCCGCCCGAATCCTGTACGGTGTGCACTTGCTCCTCGAAGCCGAAATAGTGTTGATATACCACCAGTATGTGTAAGCCAAGAATGTTGTCCTGTTCCATCCACTATTTCATAAAGGCCAAGGAGGGTCGCCGCTGCTAATGGTCCGTCCGCTTTGTTGAACTTGGCATTTCGTAGTAAGTGGGTGAGATTTCTCAATGCAAAAGAGTACATATGGCGACTAGCGATGACTTTACCCTGGTCTTTATAGTGTTTCCCCGCGTAGAGAGTGGTGATAGAACGGACAGCCCAGACCAAGGCGTCAGGTGCGGATCGCATATGATACCGCACAAAGTCCACCCAGTTGATCTCGACGCGGGCACTATATGCCGAGAACAGACTGGGGAATGCGGCCGCGACAAAAAGACAGAAGACCTCTTTCTGCTGCATCTCAACAGCCACGCCTGCCAGGTTAGGAGCCACGACTTCGTCCATGCTGGTCCGCAATACCACCGCCTTGCGAGACGGCGGTGCTACCTGTTGTTTCACGCATTGTCGCCGATCCCGACACTTGGTAGTATTTGTTGAAGAAGAGCTGCTCTTTGTTCTCTCCGAGACAGGGGTATTATTATGAAATTTCATCGGTTTCCGGTATCCGCCACATTCAATACCCCTGGCCTGACAGCGACGGCATTCGGGCTGAGCTTCATCGCACTGCACTTGTTAGTCCTGAGCTTGGTACTGCCATGCACATAGTGGATCATCAGAAGCACACCTTGACTCGGCGCTGCAGACATGTGCGACAGCCATTGCTTCGGGGCACTCCGACCATTGTCGGCTAGAGTGGATCTGGATGGCAACGCTTCAAGATAGGAGATAGGAGGGCAGCAGAGGATACTAGACCTTGGGCCGTCATATCAATATTGCACGAATTATTTGGATCGAGCTTGGTAAT
The DNA here is from genome assembly GCF_001890725.1 of Aspergillus wentii DTO 134E9. Lineage (NCBI taxonomy): Eukaryota > Fungi > Ascomycota > Eurotiomycetes > Eurotiales > Aspergillaceae > Aspergillus > Aspergillus wentii. The sequence continues at coordinate 746,831 of NW_024467841.1, read as the reverse complement.
CCTTGCATCTCGTAGTGCTCCACGAGACGGGATGGATGGAACTGCGATCTCAGATCAAATCAGGGATCAGGAGGTGACCTTGTCGGTGTTCATCGGCCATCCATCCAATAGTGCTTGCACTAGTCTGCCGGTTGAATCGTAGGCGGTGTGAGAAGGCGGTCTATCTCTGGCGGGAAGAAGCTACCGATAAGAATCATAGCAAATAGCGAAATAACATCTCTGTTGGTCAGCAATGTAGCCTTGAGGAATAAAAAAGACAGCTCTTCGCATTGATCTGTCGTTTTGAGGCTCAAGGGATTCAGCCCTGTCTGTCTTACCGAGGGCAAGCCCGAGGCAGACATGATTGGAATGGACTCGAGTTGGAAAACCAGTCACATATCAATATATCTTGTGATTCTTGATAGCCTCAAAGCAGACAGTGATCAAGGATTGGTGATGTAAAATGAACAATGATATGGAAAACTGCAGGCGCATTGACCGCGGTTTAGTAGGATTTTTGCTAGATGCTCTGCTCACCAAGTAAGTCCATGATGGCGATATATCCGTCTGTAACTCCGTCAAGAAAGACCGGGAATATTTTCCTGAAAAAAAGTACTGAATAATGGGATGATGCCGAGTTAATCTATTTGCAACGGGGAACGTCCAGAAGATTGGCAATAGGCCTAGACTTTGGTAGGATCCCTGTTGTATCATGACGGAATGTGATTTTGGTTGGATAGGTTTCATATTTACATATTGCATAGAGACACAGTAACTGGAGACGGACTCTATTGCGAGACCAAAAATGAAGGGCCGGTTGAAAGGAACTTAAGTCTTTCTAGTTTCTACATAGTTAGCCCACAAGCAAATCCCAAAATCAGAGAAGAATCTTCTTCTGCAGACTCGGTGACGTGTCAATCAAACGGCCTGGTGGTGGAGAAGACATGTGGCAGTGGAGTGTTTTACTGTTTAATAGAGCAGGAGGCGTTCGTCACGATGTGCCTGTTGATGCAATAACCGGTCATGATGGATATCAGATATAAACTTGACTTTCGGGACTTCCGTTCCATCCAGACAACACCACCTGACAGATAACTTGGCAGATGACAGATAGTACAACAAAGCCGTTATCCATACAATCTGCCACTGCAGGAACGGATCGCACGGTAATTTGGTCCAAGCAAATCCCATCCGGTTATGGCCCATCACACGTGCTGGAGGGCAAAGTACGGCTTTCTGCAGAATCTGGCAATTTGTTGAGTGCCACCGGGTGGAGCCGGTCGGCTGGAGCCCTCCCTCTTTGGGCCAGCGGCAGCACCAGCCGCTGTGGCAATACGAGCTGGACGGCCTCCTACTGGCTGCAGCCCTGAGGCTAATGCAGCCGCTGGTCACGCTAGCCTTGGCGCTAGACAGGGATCGTCACGCACTATTCTGGCTAGGGAGTCGTCCGTAAGGCCGGCGGTGGTTTTCACACATCCGCACTTTGCCAGCGGGTCACGGGAGGAGCAAAAGGGAGGGGGGAGAGCAGAAGATAAAGGGTCGGTGGAAAACGGTCGGGCAGGGGGGGCCAAGAAAGATGCTCTGATGAATTATTATTGATGAACAGGTTCCACGCACAGGATTTTTATTTTTATGATTTTCTTATTTAATTATTATTTTAGTTTTAATAATTGATACTTCCTATTTTTTAAACCATAATATCTTTATTCTGTATCAGCATCATTGCATCTACCACGGCACACAATGGCAGAACCGCAGCGAGTCGAACCGGAGAGAGTCGAGCGCGAAGAGGAGGAAGTCTCCCCCCAGATCGACCCGGCCCCGGAGCCTGAGGCCGTCATTGAGCCGGATGTCAGTGATCGCATCACCCCTGCTCAATCCCACACCACAACTGACAACGGCTTCAGGATGATTTCACGGATAATGACTCGACTTACGAGGGCTCGTCAGTTACTACACCATTTTCGCCCATGTTGAGGTCGACTAACAGTCCTCCAGCATTGGCGATGCCAGTTACACAACCTCCATCACCTCGAGTGCGATGAAATACTTGTGAGTCGGTCTCGAGATGGTTCCCCAGCGCTTTGGTTGCTAATTCTCTTAGATACGAGGTATGAGCGCCCTCGGATACGTCTTCCCACCTGGCTCTGTACTGAGACACAGCAGAACGGTCGCAGATATCACGCCTACCACGAGGGAGAATATGTTTTGGTAGGTGCTCCGGACCTTGCCGATCGCATCCGTACTGACACGCCCCAGCCCAACGATGAGCAGGAACAGGACCGATTGGACTTGGTAGGCACATTCGCAGACCGTGATCGATAGCGAAAACGACTAATTTCTCGAAGAGTAACCACATCTACCGCATGTTGTTCAAGGGCGAGTTGCATCGGGCACCGGTGAAGAGCCCGCGACGGGTTTTGGATATGGGAACCGGAACGGGAATTTGGGCCATTGATTTCGCCGAGTAAGATGGTTTCTCTGGTTTCGAGGACTACAAACTGATGGTATCAGCGACAACCCAGAGTCTGAAGTTATTGGTAAGGAAGGACCCCTCGTCATATCCATCGAATCTCTGCTGACCGTTCAGGAAACGATTTAAGTCCGATTCAACCGTCATGGTAATGACCTGCCATACCCTTTCTTCCCCGCTCGACGTATATTGACAAAACGAACGATAGGATTCCCCCCAACTGCCGATTCGAAGTCGACGACTATGAAGAACCCTGGTCCTACAGCCAACCGTTTGACTACATTCACGGCCGTGAACTCGAAGGTTTCATCCGCGACCACAATCGGCTCTTCCGCCAAGCGTACGAGAATCTCATCCCGGGTGGGTGGTTGGAGATGTCCTCGATGGAGGTCAACTCGTACTCAGACGACGGAACCCATCTCAAGGCCACGCACATGATGGAGGCTGTCAAGGGAATGCACGAGGCATCCAGGATCCTCGGAAAGGATATGAGCACTACACCGTCATGGAAAGACCGTATGGAAAAGGCCGGCTTCGTCAATGTTAGAGAGGACATTTACAAGGTTAGTCTACTTCTGTCAATGCCCCTAGGCCAATTTGTATTAATTGCTGGTGCAGCTCCCCCAAAGCCCCTGGGCCAAGGACCCCAAGCTCAAGGACCTGGGCCGTTACCACCAGGTCAACATGTTTGAGGCGTCAGGATCGTACACCTACGCCCTGTTCACCCGCCATCTCGGATGGTCAAGAGAGGAGTGCGAGGTGTTGGCGGCGGGTATGCGCCGCGAGCTGAAGGACCTCTCCCTCCATCTCTACACCAAGGTCCACATTGTGTATGGACAGCGACCCTAATAATCAGGGGTCTATCGCATTATTATTATTATATCTCCCTCGTTCCTAGCATGATTTGGATTTTGTTATATACGCCTGTAGGCTGTTTTATACTCATTCAGTCGTTATAATCACGCAATGTTATATACCTTTGACTACTTTGCATCACATCCAACATGGTACAATTCTGCTGTCGGAAACTCCCCGAGAGCGTATTTTCCCGATCATCGAGTCATGGAGGGGTAAGAAGCAAACCGGTGCTTTTGTCACAAAATCAACAGTCATTCGGTGTGACAAACGTCGATGGCTTTGCAGTAGAGCGCAGGTGGGGTTTCCCAAAGGGCTTTGTTACATGCAGGCCGAATTCCCGGATTGTCAATTTGAGAAAATTTACCCGATGTGGAAGGAGTGAATATAGTCGAGAATTTGGATTTAGTTTGTGAAGAGTTGGTTGCAATTGGATATCGTCAGTACCCCGCAGGAAAGGTCGTATTCATCTGGATACATCACAATCAATCAGATAATTCATCTCCACTGATGATTTGAATTGGACATACTCTGTCATGCAGAGTAGAAAATCTTACCCTGTATATGGAGTAGGCAAATAAAAAGCTGCAATGCAACGCGAACACGCGGAGCAAGTCAATCCTCGCTATGATCCCTGGAATAGGTAAAGTCGCGTATCTGAGCTCTTTGGCAGGGTTGGGAGAAGAGCTTTGACCCTTGGATCGAGGGGCCGATTTGACCGCTTCTTTCGTACTTTTGGTGGTACATCTGTCTAATTATGATACTTATATTCGATACTAGTGAGATCAAAACTGGGATATTCGCGCTTCCTAGCCGGGAAATGCAGTGAGATTCAACATGTACTAATCCGATTGGATGTTGGAAACAGGGCTGTCCATGTTGGGCTGGAATACAGGGAAACGAGTCAGATCTCGACTAGTTGCAGATGTGGAAGGAAGAGGGTGTGTAGATAACAAGATACAGAGGGAGAATGCATCGAATAAAATATAGATGATTATGAGGCTGATCCATCTGATCCATGGCAGATAGCCTGGTCTCACCTGCATTGTATAACCCCACTGCATGCAGCAAATCAGATATGCTCCGTAACTCCAAATGGTATATTTCATGCCCATCATTACTTCTAGGCTATTGTCTGACAGATTGCACCATATCGATGCATGCCTTGTATGCATGAATCCCCCATCCTGTCTTGGAAACTCCCCATGCTGCCACCAGTCCTATGGAGACTGTCGAGATGACCAGACTGCGCTGGGCTGCGACAACAGACTTGGGCATGCCGTTGTCGAATCGTCCGAGTGTTATATCGGCTGTATTTCCTCTCGGGAAGTCGTCGGATGGAATGTCTTTTTCCAGGAATCTGCACTCTTAGTATGACACTTACCTAGGTACTCCGTATAGGAGAACTCACTCGCACAACGGCTCCCATCCATCTTCAACCGTCCACTCCAACAGCCGATCAGCAGGAACAGACCCTCTGACTCGGGCACAATGCTCCTCGTACACGGATTTTCCGTGACGAATGACAGAGCCATGGTAAAAAGGCTTCACCAGATCATCCACAAACTGTCGCTCCCAGTATACATCCGCATTAAACCAAGGCAGAACATGATACAGCATCCCCCCCATCAGCGGGCTATACACATTCACCGCACTCTTATACCACGAATCCACAGCCCGATGATTCAGAATCACCTTTGCCTCGGGATACGCCTTGATAAGCTCAGACGCAAAGACCGCACACGGCATATCCGTGACAGCCTCGCAGTGACCCAGCAGCACATCAAATTCATCACGGGTGATGCCTGACCAGCCCATCTGATATGCACTGTCTGCCTTGATGCCCCATTTCCTGCGCGCAAGTCTCACCCAAGGCTCCCACGTGTTCTGCTCAACAAGTTCCAACCCGTGAAAGACGTGATCATAGCCCAGCATCCGCAGCGCCAGGGCCAGGGATTCAGTGCCAGAGCGGGAGATGCCCAGCGCCAGCACTTTCATCGTTTTTGTGCGTGTTCGCCGGGGGACCGGGGGAACGGCGTAGAGGGATTTTTCGAGAAGCTCCATGGTGTGATTGGGTGGGAGGGGGAGGGTGATATTGCGCCATAATCTGGGGAGATGGTGAATTTATAAGGCTATCTGGTGGTGAGGTGGAGATGAACAGGGGCGTATCAACTGTCGAATGATGGCGATAAAAGTCAGCGGCCAAGTCGCACGAAGCGAATCCTTCCAGCCTGTTTTAAATCCATCAACGGCGTTTCGGCTGTCATTGGCTCTTATTCCGAGCTGTCAAACACTAACAGGGCTACAGCCTCGTCGATGACTGCGATAGGAAGTCATCGGCGGAACTAGATGGAGTGGGCCTCTATCTTGAAACATTATCCCCTGCATTTATTAAGCGAGTTGAACCGGTGACTATAGCTTTTTCTTCATCGTTCTATACCTCCCCATCGCCTTTCTCAGCACCAGAAATGCAAGCTCGCCAGATCCTTCCATCTGCTCGCCTGCTCGTCGTTGAATATCCAGATATTCCTGTCGTTCTTGATCGTCTTCGCCAATACTAACCACCACACCTGCGTATTTGAGTAAAATCGCATTAAGTATAAGACGACACATACGGCCATTTCCATCGATAAATGGATGAATCATGACGAAATCGTTGCAGTATTTTGCTGCCAACGTAAATGGATCAAGAGAAATCTTTGCTTGTTCAATATCAGCGTTGAACTCTTCAATCAACTCTTTCATCTTTTGTGGAACGAATCGAGGCGCCACGAAGTTTGTTGCGCCAGCGGAAACAGGAATATGGCGATATCTACCAGAGTAGCTTTTCCAAGATGTCCCGCCTGCGTCTATCTTCTCGGTGAGTATGCGATGAGTCTCGAGAATGAGGACTTCGGATAGTGGATTTCTATTTGCTACCATCTCTGTGGTGATGTGTTGAAGAGCCAGAGCGTGTTGTATGACTTCACGGCGTTGTATTATCTGATAGGATTCTCTAGAAGATGATTAGTACTGTTATCAGGTATAAAGTGACACTATACCCGTCAGGAATATCCTCTAGATCAACCATCTCTCCGTGAAAGGCCCTGTTACAGATGCTGACGGTTTCTGATAATCCAAGGCCAACTCTCTCGATATGATTACTCCCGTAGACAGCGTGAGATAGATGATGTATAATAGCATCTCTAACGATAGTTAGACCTTGCTCTTTCTCATTGATCCTCTGCTTGACTGTATTGCATAGGAGGGCTGTCTTGTCGAAGAGAGCTTTGGGATCTTTGTCTGTGGGTGGTACGTAAGCCCCTCTTTGACAGTCCATTTCTATGGTCAATCCAGAAGGAGGCCAGCCATCGTGTTGGAGGATGTTAATGATAATATTATCCATTATATTGCTGTTAAGGTGGTTGTATCCCGAGAATAAAGAAAGTGAAGAGTTGAGAACCTCTAAGCTCTAGGCAGCCGTCGATGGGCATTGAATACATCATCGAATCCATAGGTCTGGCTAGAATATCTATATCCCGACTCTTAAATATCAGTATCTAAAATGATATAAAAAGGCTTAATGTATACTGCATAATTATACTAAATTAGGCGATACAAATAGGTACCTATTCATTGTGAGTGCTGATTAGTAGCCAGTGTGCACAACGCCCATATCTACCACCCATGATGAACATAGCAGGTCGTTAAAAATGAATAAATAGAGCGTATAATGGCAATGACAAGGTCATATGATAAAAGAAGCATATATTCCACCGAACTGCCATCTGAGATGACATGATGGCTGTACAATAGCCATTTCCATACAGAGACCAAATAACATATCTGCCTACTTCGATTATGAATGCCTGGGAATAAAGACAAGGCCTCCATAGAGGTGCAACAGTTTATATACTATCCCACATACATACCTATAGTCAGGCGACACATTCCCATGTAAGTATTTGGAATCGTTAATTGACCCGGGTGTATGTCAGAAACACCGTATTAACAATATAGCCAGATTGATGCGATTACTTGCTTAGATGATGCTTTTGTGGCAGCAGATCATTACCTCTTCACGATATGTTGGTGGCTACTAGGTAGCTGTATGCATTGTGAAGCCTGATATTAATATCTAACCATACACAGCCTTAATTCACATCCAAATGACTCTATTCAATTACGATACTCATAAAACAATAGTGGCATTACCAGCCACAGAATATCATGCTGCCTGTGGAGTGTACGTATTCCGCCACACTTGGAAGTGGCAATTGTATAGCATCAGCTTTCATCTCATCCACGTAACTATTATTTAGCTACTTCTACGACTGTTCTAGCAAAGATATTCTGTAAAAAAAGGTGATGCCTGCCTATAAATAGTAAATTGCATCCAGTAGGAAAAATACTCCGAGCAACAAACCGAGCACGTTGACGCCAGGCAGCACAGCCCCCGCGGTCTACGCCAGGTGAAAACCACCCCGCCCCCCTGCGCCAATAACAGATCTTATGCATATTGCTCATACGGAGTCTTGACGGATCGATATCTGATATTAGAGCCTCATCGGTGTGGTAAATCAGATTGCCCGTAAGGCCGATCACACTGGGGTTGCCCCAAGTACCTGCCATATGGAGTCTAGGGCCGCAGGATATATCCAATTTTAATGGTAAGGCTACCTATACGGAGTTACGAGGCTGAATTAGGGTGCTTTGGAGTTATAAAAGCAAGGGATATCCTCTGTTGGAGTAGATCAGTAACTATCTCCAGAGTATCACTCATGTTCATACTTTTATACCCGGGTTTATACTTGAAATATTTACACCACCAACCAATCCTAAAAGATGAAGAGAGAGATAAACGTTTACTGGAATATCGAGAATACTATGACCACCCAGAGTCTGGTTGATTTATATCAAGTCCCCAATGACAAGAACGACCTGAACGAAAAGCTGTCGACCCTGGAATATCAGGCCACCAACATCCTCTCCAAGGCACGCAATGCATTTAATCAGCAGCAAATCCTCGAATTAACACGGATGGAACGAGATACTCTGCGAAAGTTCCTTTTTATAAAGAAATACCGCCACTCGGAATTCCACCATCGATATAACCATAATCCCACCCAGAAATATAATATAAGTGACCACCATCGAATGACCGAATACATGAAAAGAAAACACCTCCAACACCCTGAAGATATCTGGTTCGATAACCTTCGCGGATTACTAGATCTGGATCTGGAAGATTCCGACTGGGGAAGAAAGATCATGAATAATATCTATCCTGATGATGCAGCTTTCTTCATTATTCAAGTCCAGGGGAGTTTCATGGCTTTCTGTACGCCCGAATCAGTGGATGATGAGTTTGTCATGACTCGAAATGCACATATTGCTGAGGGACAGGAATATCACAGCTTTTTCCCAATATCGCCACGGCTGATGATTATCCTGCGGAGTAATCTGCTGCGAGATGCATCTATCCAGAAGAGATCTATACTTGACGATCTCCCCATCCAGGTCAGCCGTAGTTCATACACAGCACATGTCGACTGGAAGCCTCTTTCGGAGCATCGTTTCTTCTTTTCTTGTTTCAAGCTATCGCCAACACACGTTTCTATCATAAATCAACTTTTGCGAAATGAACATACGACATCTATTATACACGATTCAACATATACGAAAGCATCTGCAACGTATTTACGAGAAGATAGAGGAAGGCGCCATTCCTCAAATAAAGGGAGACTATATGAGCAGAGGGTTAAGAAGAATACCCCCAGTCCTGGAAGAAGTAGAAGAGGGAAGAAGTCATCGAAGCTCCATATGGCACAGTATGTGGCTATCAAGGTTGGGAGTCAACTTATCCAAAAGAGGCATATGCTTCAACTATATCAACTCTTCAGACCCGGTATGTTCCCTTTCTTTCACCTACTGCCTATACTAAGACTGTATAGAAGCCGCGATAAAATCACTCTGGCACGACATCGACCAAGCCAGCAAGATGGTTCTGATGAGGATAAAAACCGACGTCGCTCTCCATAATTCTTCTCTGTCATACACTGAAAAAGAAACTGTCAAACTGAATAGACAGAAGCTATTTATGAATCTGCCTGCTGAGCGGGTTTGGCTGTATCTCAAGATCTGTCGGAATATGTCCAAGTTTGACAAGGACGATTTCAAGATGCAGATTTCTGCTTTGGAGATTGAAGGGATTGAGGATGGATATGCAAAGTGTGAGTATTATATCCTGTTTGATAGTGATGAAGCTGACGTTTGTAGTAATTGGCGATTCTCCAAAGCAGGAATTGATTCGGGACATGTATCTCCATGCTACGACTTAATCTATATAACACTATATAATCTACTCTACAAATGCACCTTTTGAATATGCTTCAATCTCCTCATCCCATACCGCGTAATCCCCAACGTCCCAACCACACAGCACAAAGTCAACACTCCAAATGCCATCTCACTCTCCTCCGAGTAATTGACGACATTCATACCGTACAGACCCGCCACGAGCGTCGCAGCTGCGAGCCCCAGCATGATAATCTCAATCTTCGCCTCGAGAACCATGATTTGATTGCGTCGGACGTCGAGGATAGACTGTGTTGTTTCTTCTGTTCGTCGGATATTCCCTAGTAGACTGCCCACAGACTGCACAACGCCATCACTAGCTTTGTAGTACGCTTCAAGCAGATACTCGACGTCCTGATGGTCCTGGATGGCGTGTCTCTTCCCAGCCCGCTTATCGCTGAGATACATCTCCGCCATGTCTTCGTCGGTGTTGAGCAGGTCCTGGAGCGTACTGCGCACTTGCGTCGCGCGCTGCTCGATATACGCCAGTGTTCGTGCAAGATCCAGCAGACTGCGCAGTTTCGAATGAACAAGACTCTCCTCCTTATCCAGCGTCTCCAGCGTATCGACCACCTCCTTCTTAGCCATGACATACTCCGCCTCCAGCGTGGAAGTAACCGACGCCAGCGCCGCCTCAAGCACACGCAGCTCATACGGCAAGTTAGCAGAAACGCCCAGCCCCGGATCCCCCCGGAGCTTGCCCTCCAGGTCGTGCGCGAAAACCCGGTGCGTGGTGATATCCTCCCGGCGGCCCGCGGTGTCATTCACGTGGAACAGCAGCACCTGATCCGCCTGCACGAGGAGCCGTAAATTAAAGAAATTAATCAACATCGTCGATTCCCGGATGAGGATTTGCGGGAGGCCCTCGGATGGGAGATCGATGGTGCGGAGATCGCGCGCGTCGAGCCCGTATTGGCGCGCGATGTCGAGTTTGGTCTTTTGCGTGCGGGCGGGGAGAGTGCTGTGCTGCGCGGAGTAGAGGGTGCAGTGCATTTCGACGTTGCCGCTCATGCGGGTGCGCGAGAAGCCCAGGGAGAGGTCGAAGAGTTCGCGGGCTTCTGCGGCATCTTTGTGGTCGGGGATGGAGGCTGTGTGGAGTTGGTGAAGTGGGCGGATGGTGAGGTTATTGCGGAGTGCGGGGAGTGGTTGAGGTGGTTGTGGTTGGAGTGGTTTGAATGAGGGTGCCATTCGACATTTCCATGGCGATGGATGAATGATACGGTCGGATATGAAGCATCTGGCGTGTCTGATGATAGAAGGGCGCATTGTCGATGTGTTGATGATGATGTTGTGGCGGTGGTGAAGTTGAGTTGTTGTTGTGTCGTCATGATCAACATCGGAGATCACATCACGACAGATAATTATAGAACAGATCTATTCCAACCAAGGCTCATCCAGAATATCCCTGGCTGATGCCCTGCTAGACGGCTCAAAATACAGCAGTCTTGCAACAATTCTTCCCAACTGGACGATATCCTCCTTTGTCAAGTCCTTATCCCTCCCATCGAAATACACCTCTTCCAGCCATTCCTGCAATCCAGTTCCTTCTGCACTTCCATCGTCCATTGCCTTCCATTTATCCTGCCATCGCTCAGGCAGAGCATCACTGGCCGTTTCTAGCATTTGTCCGACAAGTATCGGAGGCGTCACCATGAAACTGTCAAAGGGGGGTTGGCCAGTGAAGAGCTCAAAAAGCTATACAATAGATCAGCTTCTACCTAACAGCTTTCAGCTTGAGTATCCATACCAGACAGCCCATACTCCACAAGTCAACACGATGATCCAAGAGATCTTGAAAGATAATCTCTGGTGCCCGCACTGACATTGGAGTATGCAAAGTTTGAGGCGCAGTATGCAGGAATGACTCTCCAAAGTCGACAATCTTGATGGAAGACCGTGAATATGCCTCATGTTCCGCAGGCATCACGATATACTTTGGAATACCTGCATCGAACGCTTTTCCGTCATTCCTTTTGACTTCTCCGATCTCTGGTTGCCCAAGCATGTTTATGAATTCAGTCTCTGATAGATGATTCATGCACGGCATGGTAAAGGCAAGATTGCGAGTATGAAAGTCTTAAAAGTCAGATATGCCATATATTAAGAATGAGCACATACCTCCATGTCCAATCTTATGCTGATGCAGCGCATCAAGACCAACGAGAGCCTGCTTTGCAATAGTTTTGGCCATCTTCCCAGAAAGTCTTATACCAGCATCAGGAATATTAGGCCCCAGAATCTCGAAGACGAGGCATTGATGGGTTCCATTCGGGCCTTGTACAGTGAAATCATCAAGCATGTGCACGATATTTGGACTGGGATGAGTTGATGCCGATTGCTTCATGACTTGAAGTTCTCTGTCATGTTTTATTTCTGATACAGATATCTTCACAGCGACGTATGCTTCCTCTCTAAGCCCATGTTAGTTTATTCCAGAAAGGGAGTCAGTTATACAACATTCGATCTTGTGCAGCCCACACTGTCGAGTATCCTCCCCATCCCAGTTTATGCAGGATCTTATATCGGCCGTCATTCAAGACATCTCCCAAGAAGACAGGGTGATAGCCTCCTTTTCTATAGCGATGGATAGGCTCTGCGTCTATGGTAGACGTATACAGGAACTTATCCATTGTCCTCCTGGCTCTTTGAAATCTGGAATGAAGCCTCGACATGATATATCAGTCAATGTTTGTATTCTTACTGATGAGTCAAACGTGCGCGAGGCTGCACAATCACGTGTTTAGACGGGTCAAATATAAACACAGCAGAAATGCGGTTCTTTAAGGTCCAAATGATGTATCATAGATACCCAACACGACTTAAGCTGATTCATTCGAGTGCGCCGAGTCCGAAGACGAGAGAGTGCAGGTCGAGAAGAACTGGATTATTGACGACTTTGATGAAGATGATTATATGCAAATTGGTATAAGCTATGGCTGGGTGTATATGCTCAATCGTGATGTCTTCATCAATCAATAAAAAGGTACATCACAAAGATAAAGGTTTTACTAGTGATGTCGGGTCGGTCCATGAGGCGCGAGTGGTTACCGATAGTATCCAGATATCTACAATAAGCAGCAGTAAATAAGTATCAGAAGTTTATTATAATATAGCACCACTGTAAACTCCAAGTCAACTAGATTGACCCCCTAACAAGCGGAGTAACCTCATCCTCAGACCCCAACCCAGCAATCCGCATCCCAGAACTACTTCTTATCTCCCCAAACATGACTTTCAGATTCTTCAAATCCTCCGGAACATTCTCCCTTCCACCCAGACAGCCCTTGGCAGCTAGATCACTGAGCCTATCACTCCCTCTAGTCGTACACAATGTTTGCAGTAGTCCGCCGGTACTTGCTGAGATGCCGTTGCTGACTAGAGCGTGTCCGCCACCGATGGCAAAGGCGAGTGCGATGGCTAGAGCGATGAAGTAGGGCGTGATGAGTCTGGCTGGATTTGTGAAGGAGTAGATGTTGACGAGGATTGTTTCGGTGACGAGTGCCGAAGTGGTGGTTTGGTTGAGGGTTAGGGTGGATAGGGTGATGTTGTGGAGTAAGTCTTGCATGGTGGATGGTGTGATGTTGAATGTTGGCGAGCGGATTGGGCCGGAGTAGAGGTTGGACAGGTCAATGATTGTATTTGCTGATTGTTGGTTGTGCATGACTGTGTCGTTAGTATTTGCTGTATAAATAGATGGGATAGACTTACTGAATATATCGATGTATCCAGCGAGAGCCAGTGCCAGCGAGTCGTGGATTGCAGCCAGATTGCTCCTCCTGTTGATATCCATGATATTCCCCCCATTTGCTCCAACCGAAGTGTCATTGACAACCCCTTCTGACCCTCCATCCTTTGGAAGGACCGAGTTGTCAAAATACAAAGACGAGGCATTCAATTGCCCATTCTGGCGAACATGGGTTGCTGTCTCCTGCAGGCCTTTGTGATACGTCATGTTAAACGTATAGACAGAATCATACGCAACACAGGTAAGATTGTGATACTCCCCGTCCTGACTCCATTGAAGCTGAATATCAAGAGCATACTTGGAGCTATTCGTTCTCGCCGCAGAATCGGTTGACGCGATATACAGATACGGCCAGTCCTTAGTCCGTGGATAAGTGTTGTTGACCCAGGAGAGCAGATCGGGGGATGCATAGTCATGGCACTTGAAGCTGGGTCCGTTTACTTCTAGTGTGTAGGAGCAGTTCTGGCCGCATGGAGATGGTGATGTCAGATATCTTCCTGCGAGGATGGATTGTCGTGCGATCCTGCTGAGTTCGTTTGTGGGTGCACTGTCAATGTTAGTATTTATCTTTATATACAGAGGGATACAAACCTGTATGCATCAAAATCATCAGCTTGCCAGATCGCACTATCCATCATCCCATGAAACGTCCCATTCCCCGTAAAACTAGAATCAAAAGTCGGCACGCTCTGGTTATACAGGGTATGCAGCATCTTCGGCTCAACCGTCAAAGCACCCGGAGGGAAGATCATAGCGACGGGAATTAACCAACACAACAGCGCACAGAGGAAGGGAAAAGGCGCTTGCGAGATGAGACTAAACCGACCGAGATAAAACGGGTTGGCAAGGACGGAGAGGAACGAGTCAAGGTCTGAGACGCGCATTGCTCGCACGCGGAGGTCTTTCCAGAGCATCTGGATGAAGGCGATGCCCAGGGCTGCTGTGAGAAAGGTGCGGAAGCCATTTGCGAAGACGAGAGAGAGGGCCGTCACGTATGGCTGTCTGATGGTGTCGTTGACTTTTCGTTGGTCCAGCCAGTGGAAGAGGCCGAGATGGCCGGCGGCGAGGGCGACAGCTATACAGATCAGCAAGTCGATATAGAATGAGGTATAAGATGTAAACATACCTACGAGGAAGCAACTGATGATAGCACTCGGAGTCACCCATCCAATCGACCACTGTGAGTGGAAAGCCTGGCTCTCTACAGGCGAGCTCAGCTCGGATGACGATCGAGTTCGTTCATCATAAACATCTTTTTCTCTCGATGCGCGATCAGCCAGGGTATACTGGTGTTGCGACGACATTCTTGTTGGCAATCCATGGCGTCCAACCATGAAATGAACACCTCTTTATATCCATCTGGTAGGGGGTTATTCCATGCGGCGCAGCACTGTGCATTATCTCGAGCAGGGTTGATTGCAGGGAATCAAGTGGCACAGTCCACCGATGGAGCTGAGCAGTGGGCCAGTTTCATTTAACCCATGAGGCTTGATGGTCGAGCCTTGTCTATCCCGGTCGATCAGCAACGGATTCAGCCTTTCCGGGAGAGCCTCGCGTTTCAAAGCGGCTTAGAGAGAGGATCGCAGGAGCCCCCATTGTCTAGCTCTGGTTTAAAGCGCGAACTAATGCGAATTTAAAGATTGGGGGCGGTTATCTGGCAGTCGTTGGACATCAAGGCGAAAGAGCACGTCTCGCATGTGGCCACGTTGGCTACGAAAGGGATAATCAATCTGGTTTATGTTAGAAAAGAAGGATTAAATAAATATAAGGAATGGGGAGCAGTAAATGTGCGCTGTACTCTGACTTTATTCTTTGTCTTGGGCTTCCATTGTGTCGGCTTCATGCAGCTACGTTACGGTTTCAGTCCAGTTTATAAAAGTAAAACCGCACAAAGAAAAGAACGCCAAAAAGAAGACGAAAACAAAGAAAATAAAGGAGAGAGAAAAAGAAAGGTAGGGAAAAAAAAAAAGTTATCTCATGATCCCCCGAACCGGAATCGAGCCGGTGACCTGTCGGTAACAATTTAACATTACAGCCGACCGCCATATCCAACTAGACCATCGGGGGTTTTGGAGATGATGACTGCCTGCATATTTGGCCTCATAACTCAAGCTATGCTATATACAATATCACTTCTCTTCACTCGACGTACTATGCGCTACTCTATGTCGCAATCGACCAGCAGCATCATGTTCATCATCCCACTTGGCAATCTGATCATTCGGCACTTTAACCAGACTATGTGCGGTCGCTCCATCGTCCAGATGCAAAATACTCTGTCGGTATTCGTATCCACCGTATCGAGGCAGGATCTTAATCCACACAAAATAATAAATAGCACAAGCGCCGATTCTATCTCGTTAGTATTATAATTTATTATAGTGAGGTAAAAGGAGACTTACATTCCAAGTCCAACAGCGCAGTATGTCGCGTACCAGAAGCTTACATCGCCTCCGTTGGCCCCGGTCGTAGGTGGGTACCACGGTGCGATCAGCATGTAGAGATTGGACAGAATGGAGAAGAGGACGGCGATATCCCAGGCGCGATATTCAGAGCGAGGAATGTTGAGCTTCTGTCGGCGATATCGTGTAATCACGAGTCCGACGGCGAGGAGAAAGTAGAATGCATTCGCGGGATACATGCTTAGGTCGACGACTGATTCTGTTAGATCTCACCCACCGAGATAGAATGATGAGTAGGGTGACTAACCAAAGTTAAAGGCATCACCAGCCGGTGGTGCCACGATCATCACGATGGTTAGTAGCCATTTGATAAAATACGGGCCCAATGGAGTTCCGAATGGTCGGGTTGAAGTCCAGAATTTTGTCCAAGGGAGAACACCTTGCCTGTAGAGAGTTAGATAAAGATGACTGAAAACGAAGGATATACACACCGTCCGCACTCTCGCAACATCCGGGATTGTCCGATCAAAACAGCCAACAGGTTACCAAATGCGCAGAGACAAATGAGAAAGTTCAATGCTCTCGATGCACCATTAGACCCAAACACTTTTTGAAAGAAAATGCTGGCAGCCACTTCGCTAGAGTTGAGGATCTCCTCTTTCGAAGCTGCGGCAAAGTATCCGATCATGGCTAGGATGTATAGAGTGGCTGTGAGTAGGAGAGATAACGGGGCACTCCATCGCAATGTTTTGATGGGGTTCTATCAGGTCAGCTTTTTCTGTGTCTATAAGATAGTGGAGACATACTTTGACTTCATTGACGACGTTGAACGCATTTTCATATCCTGCGTAGGAAAACATGACTTTCATAAAAGCATTCGTGGCTCCGTATGCCGATGCCGATGCGCTGCCTTCGAAAGCATTTCGGAAGTTGAGTTTGGGATCTTTGACGGCGGTATGGCCACCGAGTACGATCAGGCCAGTAATGGCGATACTATACAGGTTAGATTTTATATGCGCTGTGAGGTAGGAGACATACAAAATCAACGTGATGAGTTTGATCACACCAATTGCATTGGCAAATCGCATCGACCATTTCGTATCGAAGACCAAGACTGTCGATATCAGCATTGATTATATATTTCATCAAAAAAGAACAAACCCAATACTGCGACTGTATACGAAGCAACGGCAACTCCTTTGAGCTTCCAGTCTGTATAGTCTGATTCTGCCAGTTCAAATAGATATTGAGCCAGCACTGAAAAGTCAGCATTGATTAAAATTAATGGCCGATGTATACATACCAACTGCATTGCTGCTGCTGAAAGAGAAAATCACCGTCTGGACTGCAAACACCGTCGGAAAGAAATATCTCGGTCGAGGATACGATTGTTCCAGATATACGACCTCAGATCCAGATCGACTGGGAAAATACGAGGCGAATTCCATATAAACGCACAGCGAGCTGAATGCCATCAGGTATCCGATCACCCAGTAGATCAGACTGAGTCCGACTGAACCAGCTCCTCGCAGAACAGATGATGCTGCAAACGTCAGATGTATTCACCCAAGATATGCGAAATACTCACGCGTCGAAAAAACACCAGTTCCGATCATTTTACTCAAATTGAGAAAGACAACTGTGATGGCACCGACTGAATATCCCAACGGCGACTCAACCTCGATCGGAGCACCACTGGCCTCTTGATACGTGAGTTTGGACGAATTCGCTCCTCCCTCTGCCGTGTATTGCAGACTGCCAGCATCGATAACGCTGGCATGGTCGGATCGCTCATCACTCTCGGAGGTTTGTTCTTTGGTCGTGAAGAGAGAAAAGCCCATTGTGGCGATGGACGAGGGAGGTTGAATCGAGTGGGATATTCATCTCGTTGGAGTCCCCGCATTATTTATCTCAGTGTAACATGCCAGATGTCGGATGCTCATCGCGGAATTTAATGACGTGATTGAGTAGGCTGGATGGGAATAAATCCAAGATAGAATCGATGTCTGCGGAAGTAACCTTGAAAAAGTGGATCGCATGTCATGTCGTCAGAACGATCCATTATCAACTATTCAGATGTGCCTTATTACTGTATTTCGGACATATAATATCAGCTAAGTCATGCAAAGATGGGCGATAAGAAGGTTGTTGAGATGCATGTTTGTTATCGACGATGGCACGATTGCAGGGAAGTATCACCACATCCGAGGTCAAACCGCCCGTTGCTGTCGCCATTCGCACCGGTTTTTGGCCTTCAGCCCGGCAATACGTTCAATATCATTTGTCTTTGCCAGATATGCATATTTAATCTTTTGTGGCTGGCGGAAATATGCAAGCCGAAAATACAAGGTTGGTAGGCTATTTCCATCGCGTCCAGTGCAACAACGGCCTCTCCGACCTCGTGCCACATCGTCGATTTTACGTGTTTTGCAAGATAATGAATGGTTCCAGCTCCGACGCGCCTGATACGAACCTGGTTATTGCATCACATATATTCCAAAATCTATTAACATGCTCCCAAGCCTCACTAGTACCTTGTGAGGGGGGAGAAAGAATATGAGGGTATATGCGGGGGTGATCTCCTCATCACTCGCGTTTTCTGGACAGGTAGACGACGGTGAACACTCGATTCATTCTCAGTGCTCATGCTTTGAGGTCGCATGGATATTGCCTTTCTACTGCTGTATGCGGGGAACCGCAACACTGAGACACGATTGTGAGAGGCCTCGGACGGCTTCTCTTCTTCAGGTAGAATAAACATAGATACTCGAGATATTCCCGCGCTTCAGCATTATTCAGTCCGTATGGGAGAGTTCTTAGACTCTGCTCAACAGTACATCTGGGATAATCCGAGTATCTGTACCTAGGGCTTCGTCTAGCACTATTCTGGGAGGTTTCGGTTTCGTAAGTCATGGTGAGACAATTTGGTCTAGAAACTGTTTCACAGTTCAGTGCCGCTTTCCACCCCGTTCCGATTGTGTACTTTTGGCCATTCCTGGACTGCTATAGGCTCCTAGTATACCGATATCTTGCTTTCCAAGGATAGCATTGTTCCTTTGTGACTTTATATCGGCCATTTGCGTAAATCGGTCTCAGCCGGCTGTGCCAAGTCGGGTCTAGTGTAAAGAAAGTCTGTGAGAGCATATCTATCCTGCACCTTGGTACGTCGATGAGCATAAACTCATAACTGCCCATTTCCGTTCTTCACGTAGGCGAAGTGTATACTTGGCACTATACAGCAACATATTTTAGTAACTGTTAATGAAGATATCTCTCACCTCCCGTTTATACTGATTGATACCTGAACAAGGCGTTTGTCTCAAACAATTAGATGGTCTTCGGAGGAGAGCACGCAGTTCAGTGTGAGAAACAAAAGTCTGCTGTTGTAAGTTATTAAATCGATTGTGGATTCATGAACGGACTCAAGCAAACCTACTGTATTTGCCCTGCAAATTCCTGGGATTATATTCATCCTGTCTCGAATCGCGTGTCGCGGGGTTTGCTTCCTGAATTTAATATAAGTGTTCTCCGCTTTTCGGCGATGTCGAAGCAATGGAGGTGAACGATAGGTATCTGGGAATTTAATTGCCAGTAGCATACTCAGACTGCATCTTCGTCCGAGTGACTGGTAACTGGAGTACTCCATCCTTTAAGATATAAACGTCGAGGCTGACAGGTGGGATTTGAAAGCAATCACCAACGGCGAGCTGACAGGCTGGCTAGTGAAGGATGAATTCCATATAGAAGTGTTCTGCTCCTGGCGTTCTCAGTGTGTCTTGAACTTGAAGGCTCTGTTGTGGTGTTGATGTCGGCCTTCACCTGACTGTCCTGTTTTGGCCTAGCGTCTCCCACCGCGAACCCCCTTCTCATGTGAATACCTTCAAAAATCACTCTCTCGCAACCAAAGACTTCTCTTCGCTGGTTCCAGGGTCAAGTTGGGCCATTTGCGTGGTTGCCCGATCAGGGATTGATCCCGACAGGCATGACAGATGATCATCCGAACCGATTGATGTGAGTGGGCTGTTGATCTGCATTTCTCCTCATTTCCAATAGGCAGCATTAGACATCGATTTTGAATACCAGCAGGTAATGTTCTGCTGGTATAGGGTGTGGATGCAGTTGCATCATGCTTCTTGCTGATTCGTGATGCTGTATATATTTCCTCCAACTCCGCTAATTGGGTCTTCATACCTCTTTCGCCAACTTCCACTCCCCAAACACTACACCCCGATATGCCTCTATTTCCCCTCACATTCTTCCTCTCACTCCAAAGTGTAACTTGGTCTGCTTCTCCTTCAATCCTACTGCATTCTCCGCACTCAATCAATCGCAGACAGCCTATCACATCCGGATTTATCTCGACAGATGATGTCTTGACTGCTTTCATCTGGCAACCCGTCACTCGTGCCAAGTTGCCTTGACTAGCACCCGCCGAGGGGTCTTAAATGATGAGTATAATATGATATAAATACATCAAGCAGTCTATGCTAGATATGACGAATAGTAACTTTTACACGCACCATCAATCAAATGATCGTCCATCACAGCAGACACAACCGTCTGATTGACAACATCCTGCCCACCCAGCATGAGGAACCGATCACTTGTTGACTTGGGCCATCCCATCTCCTGCAACCCATTCTGTGGATCCTTTGCAAAAGCAACCCACAAATCCTGCATCTTCTCACTAACGCTCTTCTCAAACGCCGTATCAGGGCCATAAAACTGCCCAGAAGTGCCAAAGATCAACGGCAACTCGGACGAATGGAACGCCCCGAGTCCAGACTTGGGCGAACTATTGGTGAAGTTTCCGCGGTATTGATACCGGTATGTAGTCAGGCCTAGAGCGTCACGATGGGCAGTCGAGTATGGCACTGGACATTGAAATTTGGAGTAGGTGGTTTCTTTTGCTTTGGCGTTGTTGACGCCGCTGGCGAAGATGGTGCCTTCGTCGAGGTTTGAGCCGAAGAGAGCGGGTTTGTTGCTGACTTTGTTGGAGAGATAGCGTTCTGTGTAGTTGTTGAAGACGACCTTGTCGTCGATGAAGGGTTTGAAGGTTAGTTTCTTGCCGGCAGTTGTGCTGAGATAGGCTGTGATGTTGGCAGCAGGGATAGCACGCAGACAAGCCAGTTCATGTTCCGCTGATCCAGAGCAGCCAAAGTGAGTGGCGACAGAGGTGAAGTTGGATACATCATCCGTGCGATCTTCGATGGTCAGGAACACGGACCCCGAATCCTGGGCGAACCCCTGGACGATGGGATCGTCGGGATAGGCAAAGTTGAGGATATCCGAGCTGCCTGCACCGGCACTCTGGCCCCAGAGAATCATCTGGTCCGGATTTCCACCAAAGCGAGCAATGTTCTTGTGCACCCATTCGATACCAGCGCGTTGGTCGAGGATTCCCAGATTCTGATCCTTCAATGCCCCAGACCCGGGAAATCCGAACATATTCACACGATACTGGATGCTGACGACGATGTGTTCCTGCGATCTCTCAATCCAGGGAGCGGGGATCCAGGCGGGGATATCAGTGCCAGAGAGAAGCCATTCGCCACCGTAGAACCAGATAATGACGGGGAGGTCTTTCTTGCCGTTATTCGGGGCCCAGATGCTCAGCTTCAAACAATCCTCGCTCGTTCCACCAGCGATGAGCGTGTCAGGAGAGTAGATTCCAAACGGTGTGTTTGCGCCGGAACTCTGCGGACAAGCGGGGGGCATAACGGTGCCATTGATGAGACTGTCATGATGCTCGACCGGTTGCGGGGGGAGCCAGCGGAGATTATCAACAGGCGGTTTAGCAAAGGGGATTCCTAGAAAGTGGCGGACATTAGGATAGCTGCTATTGACGCCTCCTTGGACGAAACCGGAGGAAGTGTCGATTTGGAGATTGGACGCGGCAGCTCCTGCGGCGAGGAGGGCGAATATAGAGGACTTCATTTTTGTGGATGTTCAAATGCGGGCGCAGAGACTCCTAAATAACATTCCATCTGTCGAGCTATCGGCTTCAACGTTGTATGCGTCACTTCAGGTAGTGATCTCGGAAATCCCAGCTCGGAATTGCCGGACATGACGATGGTAACCTTAACCGAAATGACTCTGGCGAAGTGGAAGTGGCAGAAGAATACTGAGGTTTATTCAGTTGGTTTATTCATTGAAGGTCAGTTGGTTACCAATCACTATTATCTGTTTTTTCATCGCTTGCATCAAATTGAAGTGGATGTTGTCGGTATTTGGGACATTTGCCACGATGTGTTGACAATATATCAGTCGCGACGACAAAATCAATTGAGTGTATTTTGTTTCAAAAGAAGCTCAACTATTATCGATCAGATTCTTTCCCTGGTCGAATATTGCTGGTTGCATCAGTGATGGCTGGAAACCCCCAAACTGCATGCATGCATGTTATATGCACGTGCCGTACGATGCACGGAATATGCATGATGTGACATCTAGAACAAAATTAAGTGCTCAATCCAAATATAAGCAGGTGAGTCATTTTCAATATAATAATCAGACATTTATTATGGAAATGTGAAACGGATTGAATCAGGAGAAAAAAATATGGATGAACAAACGACGAGTTCGCCACACTCAACACCAAACCACACCAAACAGTCAGCCACGTGGTGCCACCTCCATCTGCTCATCTACCGATATTGCCATATCACCATGCCCATGTGTCTGAAATGTCAGATATTTCTGACTTGCAGAGGGAGTAAAAAGCGATGCAAATCCAGCCAAGCACGCGCCCAGCTACCAAGACGGGAAAAGCTGCTGTTCTCAGACTGTTCCACGACAAAAGAATATCTTGACTCGAGGTTCTTCAGCACCAGTAGATGAGAAACGTGCTTCTACTCTCTTTCTGATTGGCTGATAATGCCCGAATTGGATTTGACAAGCCAGGCGCAGTCCTTGGCGGGGATTCCAAGACTCGGCGCCAAGTCCGCTCCTCCATGGTATACGGAGCGGGAGTATACCCAGTGGCCAATGTCGGATGGGCATGAAGACACGATGGTCGTGCTGTCTGTTCTTATTCGAGAAGTGAGCTGAGAGGTGGTGAACTCTATTGATCAACTACCGTGCAGGATGACTTGGCGGGGAGGATGTGCGAGAAATGTCCGTTCGATCTATATAACGTGCTGAGTTCGCTTGTATTTCATCGAGTCATCCATCTTTTCTTCCTCACTATTAGCCATAATGATTCCGGCAATCACGGCCAAATACGACTGGATCCTGGCCTTGACCAGCATTGCCTTTGTGGTCAGTGCCTTTGGCAACGGGGCCAACGATGTCGCCAACTCGTATGCCACGTCGGTGGCTGCCCGCACTCTGAACATGTACCAGGTCGGAGCACTGGCGTCCATCACTGAGTTCGTTGGAGCTGTTGCATTAGGTGCACGAGTCACCGATACCATCAAAGACGGCATCATCAACATCGACAAGTTTCACGGAAACCCTGGGACGCTGATGCTGGCCATGGGGTGTGCTGAAGTGGGGAGTGCCAGCTGGCTGATGCTGGCCACAACGTGGGGATGGCCGGTATCAACGACACAGACTACGATCGGTGCGCTGGTTGGTGTTGGCTTTGCAGTGCAGACGAGTATACACTGGGAATGGACCAAGGGAAGTGTCTCCCAGACGGCAGCATCGTGGGGAATTGCTCCGTTGATTGCGGCTGGTTTCTCCTCCATCATCTTTGCCACAGTCAAGTACTCTGTCTTGGAACGAAAAGACTCGTTCAAATGGGCGATGCGTCTTATCCCCGTCTACCTCGCCACTACCGGTGCCATTCTTGCCCTCTTCATCGTCGTCGAAGCCCCTACTGCTCCATCGTTGGAGGAATTCGGTGCCAGAAAGGCAGTTGGAATCGTCCTGGGTGTATTTGCGGGTTGTCTCGTTGTCGCTATCGTCTTCTTCATGCCATACTTCCATCGCCGTCTCGTCAAACAAGACCCCCGTGTCAAGTTCTACCATGTTCCTCTCGGTCCGCTGTTGCTTAAGGATGACTGCCGCCTCTACTTCCCCGGCAAAGGTGACAACTTCGTCACAAACTACTACGAAGACGCCTATGGCGAAGTACGAGCCGGACAAAAGCAAGCACAAGACAACGCCATCAACGCCCAAACAACCGAGAAAGCACCTACAGACACCGACATCGAGCGAAACCCTGCCTCCGTCGAATCCACACCCCGTATCCAACCGCAGCGCAAACACCTCGAGCCAAACGAGCGCTTCCTCGATCCCGTCCGTGATCTCCCCTGGCACAATCCCCTCAAAGCATGGGGCTATATCAAGTACATTCTGCTACAAGGCGTAGCCCGCGACGTCGTCACCCACGACTCAGCACACCTCCGCGCCATCCACGCCCGCGCAAACCGATACGACGACCGCGTCGAACACCTCTGGACATACTGCCAAGTCGTTTCCGCCATGATGATGTCCATCGCGCACGGGTCCAACGACGTCTCCAACGCCGTCGGTCCCTGGGCAGCCGTGTATAGCACCTTTCGCGCGGGCAAAGTCGACACCGACTCCCCCACCCCCGTCTGGTTCCTCGTCATCGCAGGTCTCCTGCTGGGTACTGGATTCTGGTTCTACGGATACAAGATCATGAGGGCGATGGGCAACAAGATCACACAGATGTCACCCACACGAGGATTTGCGACCGAGTTGGGCGCTGCTATTACCGTCTTGCTGGCGTCGAGATTGGGACTGCCGGTGTCTACGACACAGTGTCTGACGGGTGCTGCGTTGGGAGTTGCGCTGATGAATTATGATCTTGGTGCGGTGAATTGGAGACAGATTGGGTTCATCTTTCTGGGATGGGTGTTGACGTTGCCTTGTGCTGGGTTGATTGCGGGATTGTTGTGTCTGATGGCGTTGAATACGCCGCATTTCTAGCTTATCTGATTTAATGTATTGTAAATACTTCCTTAGACTTGAATGAAGATAGATGGGTATACCTCTATATTAATGGCTGGATAACTAGGTGTGTTGTTGCCTGAAGACCACTGCTGCCTAATAACCGAATCAGGCACACAATCTTGGCATATAAAATCTGAATAACTTCACTTCACTTCATCTTCTCAACCCATCCCAACCCATCTATCATCATGCCCCAAAAAATCGCCCTGGTCAGCTGCAGCACCAGGAACCCCCGCCTCAACCCCTTCATAACCCAATACATCCAAAACACCCTCACTCCCCACTTGCCCCCAACCCACACACTAGAGATAATAGACCTAGCAGACCAACATCTCCCCCTCTACGACGAGCCCGCAATTCCCTCAAAGCTGCCCCCTGATAACCCCACTCCCCACTATGTCCACGACCACACAAAAGCGTGGTCAGCTAGGGTATCCCAGTACGACGCATTCATCTTCGTGACGCCCCAGTATAACTGGAGCATTCCGGCTAGTTTGAAGAATGCGTTGGATTATCTGTACTATGAGTGGAAGGGGAAGGCGGCCGGGATTGTCTCGTTTGGGGGGAGAGGGGGTGGAAAGGCGGCGGATCATCTGAAGGGGGTTTTGTCGGGGTTGAGGATGAGGATTGCGGAGACGAGTCCGGGGTTGGTGATTCACGGGCAGATGATGGATGATTGTTTGAGCAATGGGGAGGTTAAGGCGGAGGATAGAGAAGAGTGGGAAAAGGCTGGTGTTGCGGGGGAGATTCAGAAGATGTTTGCAGAGGTGGTGGCTGAGATGAATTGATATATGTATATACTCGAATACTCGGACAATGCAGTTTACCACTCCATAATGATCTTCCCCGCTCGCTTGTTCATAGCATACTGTATATCGTGCAGCTTCCATCAAACGCAACATGTACTGAGGAGAGCTCAATGTGCCGTCAAAAGTCTGGTAATCCAGTTCCCCCGAACGCTGGACGCAGGTCTCACGCTATTATTCCAGATCTCGGTCAGATTGATAGGAAGGGGTGAAATCGATCTTACTGAAAAACAATAATTGTCCAGATAGACTGCCTTGAGTTCATAGAAAAGGGTGCAGAAATACTCTCGCCAGTTGAAGAGGAAGCAGAATCTTTTGTCGATCCGCTCCCAAACCAGGTCCATTGGGATCATATCTGTTGCACCGTCACCAAAGACCGCCAGGAGCAAGGGGTGATATCCTGGCTTTCCACACATATCTAGTTTCTCCTAAGATCAGCCTGCAAGAGATGTTAAACAACACACGTTTTGCCAATGGAGGGACCTACATCTGCTGTAATCCTCAGGTGCGACAGTGCCACCACCCTCATTGAGTAGGTAGTATGCAATTATACTCCATATTTCAATGGGAGGTAGAGTTGATAGGACTCGCCCATAGGGGTGTGAAGAGATGGATAGAGTTTAAAAATACCTGACGAAGATATCTAGAAATGGTTGCAAGGTGGATGAACACGATTGAGAGAAGAGGATGACTAGGTATATGCAGCTTCATAGAAGCAATGGATGCTTCGAGAAACTGTCTACCCCTTTTTTATGCATGCTGGACCAATAGAAGCTCATTCGGGTTTACTTGTGATATGTCAAATCCGCTTTGATGCATCACAAACAGTGAGCAATCCATTGTACAGCGTTATTTCTAACACACTATAATCAGTATATATATATGTGTGTGTGTGTTTTATTGAAAGACCGTTCAGATTGCACTTTTCGACAACCATATGTATCCACGCAAATGATTGATAAACACTAGATGGTCCATCCAGCCTTCATGTCAACTGATTAATATATTGGCCTCATACTATGTATCTACCACTCAACAACTACCCTCCCACTAGCACTATTCATCTCATATTGCCTCTCATGCAGCTTACGAATAACACGATCTTCATCCAGCCTTTCAAATCGTCGAGAAAAGATGGTCGGACCACCGAAAGGGTGTCGGGGGAATTGACCTGACCTGACTCCTAGTCGATATCGGCGGTCTCTTCTAGCCATTAACAGCCGACCATCATGGCCTATTTCTGTTGTTCGTGCTGCCTCCATCAGGGTGGACATGGCATAGGGTGAAGTCATGCTTTCAGAGTCGATGGAGGGGTGGTTATCGAGTTCCCCTGATAACCGGACACAGCTGCGGATCTATCCTTGGTTAAAATGGATATCTTATAGCTAGGGAAGGCATACTCACCTCTAGCAGGTCACTCCACTCGTCTATATATTCAAGGTCATAAAATAATGTGCAGAAGTACGTTCGCCAGTTGAAACGAAAGCACAGATTGCCTTGGATATAACGCCATCCGATATCCATTGGCATCATATCCGTCAAACCATTGGCAAACCTCATGATCATGAAGGGATGGTAGCCCGCTTCGTGAAACATGGATAACTCGGTTTCTAGGGCTGACTGCCATATAATCAGCAATAATATTATATACAGAAATGGACATACATGCATCTATCATGGGCGTGTGTGGTATATTTAGCGCAATCTCCGAACTGGCCATAACAGCCGTTTGACTCTCATTTCCCTCAAAGCGACTGAAGAAAAAGTCTTTCTTGAACGGAATGTACTGTCGATCAGAGGTTGTATGGAATTTCTCCGTGTCGACCATCAGGCACATATGCTGCAGATATTCTTTGATATAAAAGTCCTCAACCTCTTTCTTAAATATCGAGTTCAATGTTCGATATTTCCGCCATGACAGCCATCTGGGCTGGTCGGGCATGCGAGGGAGGTAGTATGCGATTATAGTCCATATTTCATTTGGAAGGTAAAGCCGATCGGCATTTATGGAGGTGTTTTTATGCATCTTGATAGAAGCTGATAGCGTTGAGACCAACGACAAATATCGTATTTGTTTACGAGAAAAAGTGAGGAAAAGGCATAACCATGGCAACCACTAGTCGTGCATATGTACCAGTAGCAACTTTTATTCTGATATACAAATCCACGTTTATATTTGGTGTGGATATCAAATATACTTATTCAATAGTACTTTGTGCTCTGTGCATTCGACAATAATTTATAGTTCATGTATGCCATCTGTTGCTCTCCTACCATTCAATAACCGCTCTTCCACACAGATCGTGTATCAGCAGTTGTTCTCGGTGAAGCTTTTCAATTACACGCTCTTCATCAAGTCTCTCAAACCGGTGATCAAAGATGTCTCTCGTATAGGGACGTTCCCGGTATCGCAATTGGCCCGATTTAAGTCCCAGTCGGAATCTGCGGCGTCTCCCGGCCATTAACAGTCGACCATCATGGCCGATTTCTGTTGTGCCAGCGGCATTGACCAGGGCTGATGTTGTATATGCAGATGCAAGACATTCAGCGAGCTCTATAGATTCATGGCTGTCCAGTTCTCCTGAAAGCCGAACACAGCTCTTAACCTGCGCAGGCCTTTGTCAATATGGCTACATACGACCGAATAGATAGGACATAAACCAATCTCACCTCCATATAATCACTCCATTCATCTGCATCTTGCTGGTCATAAAACAAGGTGCAGAAATATTTCCGCCAGTCAAATAAAAAAGAGATTTTGCCGTCTATATGCTGCATCATTAGATCCATTGGAAGCAGATCTGTCACCCCGTTTTCAAAGACCATGATCATGAATGGATGATAACCAGGCTCATTGAACATTAATAGCTTCCTTCTATATGCTGACTGCAGTCTATGTTAAGTAACGAATAGTCTCATGTCCAGGGGAGGTGAAAAACCTCTATAGCTGGCGATTCCAACTGATTCTCACCGTGCGTGAGTATGGCAATTCGGCCCTTAGAATCTTGAAAGCGACTGAACAATAATTCTTTGATCCCAGGTGCCATGGTCAGGCCGCCATAGACACCTTCGCATTCTATGTTCAAACATATGGGTTCCAGGTAGTGCTGAAAGTAGTAGTCCTCAATTGCCTTTTAAATATCGAGTTCACCGTCCGATGTTTTTGCCATGTCAGCCAACTGGGTTGATTGGGCATTCGAGGGAGGTAGTATGCGATAATCGCCCAGATCTCATTTGGCAGGTAAAAGTTGCTTTGCTCCATGGCGATAGAATATCGATGGTGGTGAAGTGGTGTTGAAGATATTCAGAGCGAGGACAAAGATGTGGTCGGTAAAGGGAAAAATGGTGTCTATGGCAACCAGACACGAATATTATGCAGCTATTCTGTTACAGAAATCTGTGCTTCTGAACATTTGTTTAAATAGTACTTTGTTTATGCTATTTTTATCACTAACATCATGCTAGACCAATAAGATCTGTATATATAATTCAATGCATAATTCATAAACACTATGTACTTCTACATATTCCATCCCATATTTACTTATATACACCTACCACTCAAGATACCCCCCAGCACTCGTACAATCCATCTGCAACGCATGCAATTTATGCGCAACACGTTCTTCATCCTGTCTTACAAACCGCTCAAACAGCAGCCTGGATGCATTCGACCGAACAGGAGGCAACTGGCCAGACTTAACACCCAGCCGACATCTCCTCTCGCGCCGAATGAGATGAAGTCGACCATCCAGGCCAATCTTGGTCGTCCCTGCAGCACGCATCAAACCCACCATTGCACTGGGAGATGTGGATTCTGCCCGTGTGCATGGGTATTCTTGGTGTAGTTCGCCTGCTAGGCGGACGCAGTTTTGCATCTGGGATGGTGTTAGTATGCGCAGGTGATAGGTAGAAAGGAACGCACTCCTATTTGTCGATTGAGTTCATCGACGGCTCGTAGCTCGTCGAATAATGTGCAGAAATATGTTCGCCAGTCAAAGATGTAGCTGAATTTGTCTTGGATATAATGTTTGTTGAGATCCATAGGGAGCATGTCTGTTGCTCCGTCTTCGACAGTCATGACGAGGTATGGATGATATCCAACTTCATCGAATTCACGCAGTCGCAGCAGAATATCACGCTGGGATGATTAGATCGGACCTATTACAAGTGTAGAAGAACAATACCTCAAATTCAACATCAGCCCAGGTTCTCTCACCCTCAAAATCCTCCTGCAGAACGGCAAATCGCCCCTGAGCATCTCCAAAGCCGGTGAAATGCATATCTTTCATCATGTGACGCTTCTCATCGCCCACGAGGACTGTCTCTTCACAGTCTAAACTGATGCTCGTCCGCTTGAGGAAATGCTCAATATAATACTCCTCAATTGCCTTTTTAAACGTCCAATTTAAATGCCGATGCATCACCCACGGCTGCCATCTCGGCTGATTAGGCATTCTAGGCAGGAAATGAGCAATCATCGCCCATATTTCATTGGGAAAACTGATCTTCTCTTCTATTTCAGCCATTGCCATATCCTGTGTATGTTGAGTCATGTTGAATGGGGGAGTTGGTGAATTGTCGAGTCGGAAATCCGGCCATCCTCTCGCCTCTTGATAATACCCATTGTGTTCGCCACTTTGTCCATCTTTTCTGCATTGGCTTTAAATTCGGTAGTTTAATTCGGTTTGGCCTTCGCTTGGGCTGCTTGATTGAGAATATTTTTCCGGGCGTACCAGATGGTCGTGAGTTTGGGTCGAGGAACCAAATTGTTGGGTCGGGGTAGCCGGTGGCAAATACAGTTATCTTCGCTGCAGGGTACAGAGCAGTATGAAAATCACGTTAAAAAGATCAAACGATCTTCATAAGGCTGATCACAAGATGTGGGGGATAATAGATGCAGGTAAGTAGCAGATATGTTTATTTGCCACCGTCAGATCGAAGATCAAGGCCCGACATGGCAATATGGTATGCACCATGTACCTTGCATGCATACAATGGGTGTTTATCATTTGTAGAATGCCAGAAGGGATGGCTATAAATATCCCTTACCTGAAAGGGCTTCGAAATGAGACATGGTATATTCGTTTACTTATATTGATGCAATGCATCTGCGGATGAAGCCGATAGTCTATTTTATTGTTACACAGCCCACAGAATTAGAAGTTGGGCAACGCATGTCGTTGAGCTGTCTATAAAGACAGGGTTGGGCAGATGCCCTTGGTTCTCTATCGCAGGATTTCAGCTCCCTAGGGATGATGGCCAATGCCGTGTGACGGTCAATATGGCATCAACCGTCACCCTGATACTTTACATCTTCCTA
Organism: Aspergillus wentii DTO 134E9; assembly: GCF_001890725.1. Taxonomy (NCBI): domain Eukaryota; kingdom Fungi; phylum Ascomycota; class Eurotiomycetes; order Eurotiales; family Aspergillaceae; genus Aspergillus; species Aspergillus wentii. Next base: position 715,987 of record NW_024467841.1, on the reverse strand, counting down.
TTTATCACCCCATTAATACAAGCAGAGCGCAACCATCCCCTCCTATCCGACTTCGATGCCCTGGGCACATGGTTCGACGGCGTCGCGGCAATCAACCACACAAACAATGAAACACCTGCATCAAAAAACACATCCATCGCCATCGTCGGCGCAGGAATATCCGGCCTAACAACCGCCCTCCTCCTCGACAGCGTAGGCATCCACAACTGGGAAATCATCGAAGCAAGTAATCGCGTTGGCGGACGAATCCGGACAAAGTACCTCGGGGGAACGGAGGAATGGGCGGAGATGGGGCCGATGAGGATTCCGCACCGGGTGAGGTATGAAGATGGCGAGGTGGTCGAGTTTAGCGATCACAAGATGGTGTTTGAGGTGGCGGAGATGTTGAATGAGATGAATGGGGTCGATGGGGAGTGGAGGGTGGACTTTATTCCGTTTGTTGAGCATAGTGAGAATGAGCTTCGGGGTGGTCGAGATACGAAACGGCATACGGATGGGAGAATACCGACACGAAAAGAAGTCAAGACAGATCCATCGTTGCTGGAATCGAGGCCAAAGTCGGAAGAATACGAACGGACTGAAGCAGCGATGGGCGAGATTCAACGAAACAAGACTACCATGAAGCATATCCAGAAAGATGTACACCGTGCGCATCGCGCGGCCATGGATGAGGGCCTCGATGACTGGGACCAGCAAGGAATGATGCATCACGTCTTCAACGCCAGCGCGAACATCACTGACGAGATCCTTACGGCAAACTTTCAATCGTCCATCTGGGACACGATGTACTTGTACGCACAATTCGGTCTGGGCGATACAAAAGACGAGCTGAGCATCGAATGGAAATGTGTGGATGGAGGATTTAATCGTCTGGCAGATGCGTTTCTTCCGCATATACGAGATCGATTGACGCTGAATCGGAAGATACGGAAACTTGAAGCTCTCCAAGAGGGAAACAGGGTGAAGACAAAGCTGTCGTGGTATCCCAGCGTTACAAACAGAACAGCCCAGTCTAAGGAGTACGACTACACTATCATGGCGGTCCCATTCACAATGACTCGATTCATGGATCTCCCCAAATTCTCATCTGCTCTCGATCGAGCAACCAGCGCAGGTGGACTCCGTTTCGGGCCAGCCTGCAAAGTCGCCCTGTTATTCTCAGAACGGTTCTGGGAGAAAGGAGAAAGGCCTATCTTTGGGGGATACTCGGAGACAGTCGATCCAGCCGTGGCAGCATTACACTATCCCGTGTATGGATGGAATCAGTCTCGCCCGGGGATAATCTTCAGCTATCAAGATGAATTGTACGGCGATATTCTCGTGAGCCTGTCAGATGAGGAACATGTGCAGACGGTGCTCGACTCAGCGGTTGATCTCCACGGTGAACAAGCAAGGGATCTGTATACAGGGCACTACGAGCGTCTCTGCTGGTTGCAAGATGAACATACAGCGACGGCATGGTGCCATCCAGACGTTGGCCAGCACAAACTGTACATACCAGCGTTTCATCGAACGGAATATAACACCATCTTCATCGGGGAACATACGGCGGTAACACATGATTGGCTTAGTTCGGGGATACTGTCGGCGGTTCGAGGGTCGATTCAGCTACTCTTGGAGTTGGGGTTGGTGGATGAAGCGAAAGAGTTGAATCGGAGATGGATGGGGCGGTGGATTAAGCATGAAGAAAGGAAATGATTCATTGTCTCGTTAATAGGGCTGTCCGTCTAGTCCAAAGGATGACTGCTATCATCATCAGACTCATCCAACTCAAGTCGCGCAGCTTCTCTCTTCTTCTCATCCTGGACAGTCTGATAATAACCCTGCAGACCCTGTCTCTCACTCTCACCCCCCTCACCTCCTCTCGAAGCCTTGAACACCTTGAACACCCTTACCAGCCCGAAAACCACCATAACAACCAACATCACCTGCAACCCAAATCCCACCTCTCCCCCACAAGGGCTCTCACACGCCTCCTCAATAAGTCCGAGCACAAAATCACAATCTTGACCCGCCATATCGGTGTTGAACTGAAGAAGATTCTCGCTCAGCCCGTGCTCAATCTCATCAAAACGGAGAAACTGATTGGTATCTCTCGAGCAGAGAATGGCCATGTTGTTTGCGGCGACGAAGAGATTCGGTATGGAAGAAGTGTGTCCGATGTTGTTTTTGTTTCTGGATGGATCGGGATGGCGGAACTCGGGAGGGACGGTTAATGGACGACATTGTGACGATGATTCAAGTTTTGCTTCTGAAGATCGTGGGATGATCATCGCGGTTGATTGCAGTATACACAGCGCGAATGTGAGGAAAATCAGGGGAGTCATGATGATGTTTATTGTATGACTTGATATAATCAATATATATAAAGTCGAGTGATGGATTTAGGAAGTGAAATAGCTCTGCCTAAATACCCGAATAGCAGCTAATCAAAACACTCCCACCTTTTAAACCCTCGCATGCATCCTTGCAGGCATCATGATTCGAATATACGAAAATATGCTACACCCCGCCAAGCCTAAACAGTGGGCCTATCGGGCCTTTCCATGGGTCGGCCGTAAGCACCGCGCATTAGCGTGAGGCTAGCGCGGCGCTAGCAACGCACTTTATACACCACAGCCACGCGGCCAAGAAACGTAATGGCGCGAATTGGGCACGAGTGCGGAGGTAAAGATGGAGTTAAGATGGCGGATTGGTAATCGCAGCAGCCAAGAAACAGTCGTTATCTATCAGGATTCTCATTTCTCAGGTATCTTTTCGTGTCTAATGCAACCGCCAAGTCAGAGCTTTCTCCCCACGCTGGGCCCTCCAATAATTACTGCTCCGGAACAAGTCGTCACATCCCACTAGCAAAAACCCCCATTTGTCCAGAAATGCCTCGGTCATCTCCCAGTTGGCTGGGTCCCATGGCTGTCCCCATACTAACATGGTGGCACGGGTATTGTGTGTATCCCAAAACGCCATCAAATCGTGGCACAAATCCTCGTCGTCAATATCGTCCTGCACCGCAATGAGATTATCCCTGAAGGTCGGGAACGGAAAGAAATCCAGCCACGGATGGTGCGGTATTCGTCGCTGCATCTCCGTCGGACGAAGACTGACAGGGATGTTTCCCTCCGAGAAACCGGGAATCAGCAGCTTGAAGATGGAAATGGAATTATCGTCCTTCATCCACTCCATTGTCATCCCGATGGAGCGTGTGTTTTCGATAATCGCCCGTTGAACGCCCACCTTGGATAAAGTGAGAAGGTGGTCCGTCTGGGGCGAGTTGGTGATGTAGCTGGTATACGCCATGGTTTCGAGTTGACGCATCAGCATGTCTGCGTGGGGCGGAGCGGAAGTGCAGACAAAGCCCATGTCGGATTTCGTGACTCGGATAGGCATGGCTGCTGTCAGCTGTTCTTGTTCGCTACGCTCCAGACGCCGTCGTAATCCTACACCATGAGTGACTCTTTAGTATATAGATGTGTATTATAAAAGGTAACATACGATAAGTCCTTTGATTCAGTCGGTTCTGCAATTTTCGCCGCTCGGTCCGGTCAATAACCCCCGTCCAGTCGTCTTCCGGTTGTCGCACACCCGCTTGCTGCGGCATCTGCACCAGTGGGATGTTATTCTCTGACGCCATTGTGGAATGAATATGCAAGATGATTATGGTGATCGTTGGACTCGAAGATGACTTTTAAGTAAGCGAATGGGAGCTGCCTGGGGGCGACTCGACCAAGAGAACAAAGCTAATTGCTACCTGTGATTGATATGATTGGTGGGATATCACGCTAATGCAAGGTACTTACTGTTGCTAACCGGATCCGGTATACGGCCGATCCAGACCCACATGCCTATTGAAGAACTGCGGATGAATTCCATGTCCAAAGACTATATTTATATCAGGATTGAATCTGTTTCAATAGAAGCATCGTTCCTTCAGGCGACAACATAAAATGGCCTTCAACAAAGTCTACCTCATCATCGGCTCAGCCTCAGGGATGGGCCTGGCAACCGCCAAGTCCCTCCTCAGCCAGGGTGCCCGCCTAGCCGTCTGCGATATCAGCGAATCAAACCTCGACGCCCTGGTCACCAGCCTCCCTGCCAGCCAGCAAACAAACATCTTGGCGCGAGCTGTCGACGTGGTTAATGCATCGGTCATCCGAGACTTCCTGCAGTCAGCAAAAGCACACTTTGGCAGATTGGACGGCATTGCCAATTTCGCCGGTACCCCGGGCCATGAACTTGGCACAGAGGGTATCTGGGAGACATCTGTGGCTGAGTACGACTACATCATGAATGTGAATGTTCGGGGGTTGTTCAATGTGCTGAATGTGGCGTGTGCGCCTGGCTTCATGGAGGATGGAGCGAGTATCGTGCATATCGGGAGTATATTCTCCGTCCAAGGCTTCAAGAACGGTGCTGTCTTTGCGGCGTCAAAACACGCAGCAGTTGGGATGATCAAGAGTGTAGCTAAAGAGATGGGAGAGAGGTTGAGGGTTAACTGTATTCTGCCGTGAGTATATCCCATCTATATTGGACGATCTATACTGACCCAACAGTGGTGTGATTGATACACCCATGCACCAGGCAAATCTCGACCGTGTCAAGGACTTTACACCGACTGCTCCCACGCCGATTCCGAGATCTGGCACTGCGCAGGAAATTGCCGAGGTGGCCATGTTTTTGCTCAGTGAGAAGAGCAGCTTTGTCACTGGCGTTGCGTGGAATGTGGATGGAGGTGCAATTGCTTAATCTGTAAAGTACTTTATTGAATGATATGTCTAAAGGATTAATGACGATAATGTTACGTATAAACAAACGAAGACAATTGTAGCAGAACATCAACTTGGTTGTCAGCCCGCAATATGCTTAGAGGTACCAAGCAATGGATAAGCACCTTTTACCATCCACTGCTGTTTACATTAGGCTGTGCCCGTTTCACCCTGCAGATCATTCGCGGCTCCTGTCATTGTCGATCGCACCAATTCCCCGAGTAGCCACTTCAGTCTGCCTTGATTTCCTTTCAACCTAACTATCCAGACGCGATCTGTATTCTTCCTGGCATTACTATGAAATAACTCTACGTGAAACCTGTAAAAAGTCCTATTTAAGGTATATTGCATTTTCAGACCTTTTCTTGATCGTGGCGTTGATCCATCCAGAATAGATGTTACCCTATAGAGGGACCCTATACAGTCATTTACAGATAGCTACTATTGAATTTTGACTCAACAATCACTATTAATTAATATAGTCTAATATAGCAGTATCTGCACTATGAAAATGCCATGAAACATTCCTATTCAACCCCGCAGTGCCATGCATCCAGTTGCCACGGCAATCAGTATACCTGCATGGAGCAAATAAAACACATCACCGCCACTTCAAAATGAACTTCCTCCTTCACGAGCATCAAAATGGCTTCTTTCTTTCTATTAGCGCTATTTACAGTGCTAGCCTCTGGTCTCGCAGGGGCACAATACCCCCTCAAAAGTGATGCAACCCTTTCCGACGCTCATACTCGGTCGTATTTCTACGCCGGCGGACAGTATACCCTCAACGACGATGGAGAATACATCTTCACCAACCAGATATACGTGGAGAAGCTCACACCAGAGAAAGTGACGAAGCCGTATCCGATTGTTTTCATCCATGGACAGGCGCAGACAGCTACAGTACCTAACCCTCCCTCATTCCAAGTGCTGGGAGTCTAACAAAAGCAGAACTGGCTAAACAAACCCGACGGCCAACCAGGCTGGGCTTCATATTTCCTCAAACAAGGCTATGAATGCTATCTCTTTGACCAGACATTCCGGGGCCGCAGTCCCTGGCAGTCGTTTAACGGGGAGTTGCAGACGTACTCGACCAAACATATCCAGCAATTCTTCACAGCGACGGAGAAGTACAATCTCTGGCCTCAGGCGTCGCTGCATACACAGTGGCCGGGGTCGGGCGTGATGAATGATACCATCTTCGATGCGTACTATGCGTCGACAGTCCCGTTTGTGGATTCGGCTACGGCGCAGGAAGCTGGTGTGCAGAAAGCAGGGGCTGCGTTGTTGGATATTATCAAGAAACCGGTGATTATCGTCGGCCACTCGCAGGGAGGTGTCATGACGTGGTTACTGGCGGATCAACGACCGGAATATGTGCATTCGATTGTTGTGATTGAACCTCAGGGACCCCCGTTTCAGAATGTCGGTGCATGGAATGGGACGGCGAGGGTTTATGGGCTGGCAGATATCCCGGTTGCCTATTCACCGCATTTATCAGACCCCAGTGATTTCGTGAAGAAGACCATTTCGTCCAACACGACTGAGATAGCAGAATGTGTTATCCAAGCCGACGATCCTCCTCCCCGGCAGTTGGCGAATATCAGCAAGATCCCGGTGTTGCTAGTGACTACAGAGTCGTCCTATCACGCACAGTATGACTGGTGTACCGTCAAGTTCTTACGGCAAGCCGGAGTGAAGACAGAGCATCTCGAGCTGAAGAATATCGGCATTCATGGAAACGGACACATGGTGTTTCTGGAGAAGAACAGCGATGTCGTGGCGGCTGCTATCCAGAAGAGAATGGAGGCTTTATAATGTATATACTAGTCCTTCAAAATCAGTCCATCCTCATCGACTCTCTGCGCCCATTCGGTCCAGCTCCCATCGTAGATTCTCTTCGACGGCACATTCATCCCAATCTCCGCCATCACCAGATCCAGCACTGCAGCTGTGACGCCAGAATTGCAGCTCGTGATAGTAGGTTTCCTGCCATCCACACCAGCCCTCTCGAAGATCTCCCTCAATCTCTCCGTAGGCAAGATAGCATCCGACTCATCCAACATTGCCGCAAGAGGAATATTAATCGCCCCAGGCATATGTCCCGAGCTCAACCCAGCCTTAGCCTCACTCTCAACCCCCTTAAAGCGACCGGGGATTCGGGCATCGATAATTTGAATCTCCTCAAGCTGATTCTGAATGAGCGATTTCAGCTCGTCAAACGCGATAACGCGACTACTATCACCCACATGAAGTGGATATTCCGTCTTCGGGCGGGGTTGCATATCGCCCGTCTCAATGGGAAAGCCCAGCTGCGCGTACTGCCGGAAGTTATTCAAAACGTGGACTCGCGCGTGCCCGAAGAGCCGGAATGTATACGCCACTCTGGGGGCGCTGTAGATGCCCACGTGGAAGGCGTCGTAGACGACAATAACATCGTCTGGGTGGATGCCTAGGTTGCCTATGCTGGCTGCGAAATGCGATGCGCTGGGTAGCATCTGTGGATATGGGGAGGTGGTGTCTGAGATTACGTCCATGTCGAAGAAACTACATATCTAGTTAGTTATGGATATACGAATAGTTGGATATTAATGAACGCACACTGAACCTGGCAGATGCCGTTCTCGGAAGGCTTCGGTGTGGAGGGCCGCCCGACCGGCAGCGACGGGGATGATGCGGGCAGAGGGGTTCTGGATGGCTTCATGATATTCTGAGGGTGATATTATTGTGTTTTGAAAGGGATCCATATTGTAATCTAGACTGTGAATAGGAACAGGTAGTGTGGTGGTGTGGTGATGTGATGTGGAGAAGTGAAAAGAGTCAAATTGGCCTAATCAGGCATATCCGATATCGGATGTACACAAATCGTTCTTCTGCATATATCTATCCATCATGCTAAGGGCATCCATAATTCGCACGATACATCTGCTGCCACATCGCAAGGCCAGGCGATCCAAACCATTCACCTTCTGCCGGCTTCCGATCGTCTAGTTCAAACCCCTTTTTGATCCTTTCTTCGTCAAACACCGCCGTATGGACGATGGCTTGTGGAACGGCACTAAAGTAGTTTGGATGGGCGTAGTTTTTGTAATTAATGTTATCGAACTGGTCGGTACCATGGATCGATATCAGATTGACGAGTTTGTTATTTGCGTAGATACTGGACACGTAGAGGCGTTTCAGTGCGGGCATATTCTCGCCAAGATAGGCGAAGATAGTCTTCCACGAACCCGAAGTTAGATGAACGCCGCCCAAATGGAGATCGTCAATCTTTGGATGCTTGGAGAGGAACTTGAGCAGCGAGTCTTCAGACACGTAAAGACCGCGTAGGAAGACCTGCTGCAGTGCTGGGAAGTGAAGATCGGCAACATCCTTGAAGATCCGGGCGTACGACGATCGATCACCATGGACAGTCGGGCAGAGATGCAGATCGAGGGCTTCCAGTTTTGGCATCAGTTTGAGCAGCCGTGCAGCTCCTGGGAAGTTGTCTTCGGATACCGCCTGGGGGTCTTCTGCGGCGTTGAGAAACTGTCTTCTTCTTCCGGAGGCGTGGAGGGCGGGTCTATCGTTTTCTGTTTGTGATGCTTCTTGCATGAACCTGTGAAAGTCGGTTTCCACTTTGGTTGAGAGACTGAGGGCGAATTCTCGGATGGACAGGGCTGACGAGGCTTGCATGTCTGGTGTGGCCATGTGCGAGGTGATATCGCAGGATGCAACACTGCATCGGGGTGTGCATCTGAAGATGGTGAGGGTATCGACAGCGATATTGCTTCTGGCTATGGCAGACATGGTGATAGCATATACCTGCGACGCCCTCATCCAGTTTGCATTCCATTCACTCTCCGATGTTGTGACTCTTTCATTTGGTCCCTGCAGGACAGTCGCATCGAGGTCAATGCTGTCGAAACTTTTCCGATGTCTGAATATCGAAGTCAGAGATTGGATCGCCGTCTCTGCAGGAATCGACCGCTGCTTGTCCTCATTCTGCAGCCAGTCCAGATCGGACTGTGCTTGTTCGAGCTCCGCCTGGCTGCATTTGCGAATTGTGCTCATAGAGAATACTCCTTGTTGTTGTGATTGACGTTTCTCTTTACTGCGTACGATTTCCTGCAAAACAGACAGGTCGCAGATGACAGCCGTGATGGTCAAGTCTTTCACAGCAGGACCGAAAGCAGGATGCGATGCGAGGTCGGATAAAGACTGCAGACTTCCTTTTGTCAGATCTGTCGTCTGCTTCTTGAAGAAACTCTTGAAGCGAGGACCGATGCATTGTCGACTGACGGTCTTGTTGGTCAAGCGGAGAGATTTGATGCTATCCAGATCGAGGTGATCGAGGATGATATCCAGTGCGATGGAAGGAAGAAACTCGAATCTGGAATTTGCAGTCATTTTGAATATTTGTGAAGATGGATGATGAGGCGACACAGCCTCGTATAAATAGACTGCTGTTAGTCATTGTCGACGATCAGGCTGTCGGGGCCATTTTGGGAATGGCGTGAGGCTGAGTTCTATATTTATTCTTGAGTATTTATATCATTTGATTGAATATAAATATATAAATAAAAAATTAATGTTAAGAATATCATCTAGTTATCACTTTAATGTTTATAGAACTGACGTTGTTGAGGATCTCTAATAGTATTTGAAATATGTTATTAAATCATAGGATTTCCATAGTTCCCACAGCCAGTCTAGAGTCTAGAATCCTGTTCTCTATAGTTATCATGTTGCGTGTGAATGATATTATGACTGTTTAAAGTTGGATTCTTCATATCTCAGTATTGTCGTGACTTCACCACCTGTACCCCTGATATTTAAACACCGTTCGAATGATTCCACAACCGTCAGAACAACTACAATAATGGATGCAAGATTCGAGGCTCTCGTCTGCCTCGTCTGCGGGGATGGAATTATGCAACGTCAGAGCTGGAGAACGGACTATAAATCCGGACTCTATCGGCTCAGTGAGTGCATCATCCAACAGCCATGAACCCACTGATCAGCAGATTATTACGTCTTCACCGAGTCGTGGCAGATCTCCGGAATTGGCCAACACCTGGTCGAAAAACACTCCTACGTTCCGTTCGACAAGGACCTTGCTGCTATTGGATATTACCATGACGAATTGGCTGATCAAGAAGAAGGAATCCTCGGGTCCCTGTCACTCCAGGTGACTTTGGGATACTAAATAATTCATTGGCAATGCCTCTTCATGCGCATTGTTGGTGTTTTGTAAAAAGGATAGTTGGCCCGGTTGAAGGCTGGGTTCTTGGATGTCTTGCTGAGATGTTCGTTTAAAAATTGCCAGAAGTTGAAGTCAGTGCATTGTTGCATCGGGAGAAGGATCCTGATATTGGTAAGATTTGATCCGAATCGACTGATGCCCTGCTCATGATGCTAGATCCATTGAGTATACCGATGATATCAAGGGCGATTCGCATTAGCCGGCGGCGAAGAAGCCGCAACATCGACAGGCAAAAGCCCAAAGTCGAGTCAGAACCGTCTCACCTTCCCCTCGAGATCCTGTATATGGTTCTGGATACGATGAATGCGTCGGGTGTATCCCCCCTCTTAACTGTGGTCCATCTGCCCATTCCCGATCAATACTAGCAGTCACGAGCACCAAGGGGGTTGATTTTCGAGCTCGATCAAATCGAAGCAGACGGCCGCTACGACTGGGAGTATATATGCTTGCAGCTCGAGCATTTCTTCGAGAACATGAACCGATCCCTCTGGACGATGTGGGCAGCGCGTTGTTGGAGCGGACGAGGATTATGAACACCGTGCTGGAGGCACAGGAGGCGACTTTCAACACGTTGGAGATGCTGCAGGGGATAGGGGCGAGAGTGAACTGTCACAATCCCCTGCTTAGTCTGTTGCATTGTCCAAAGCCAATCAAACAGTGAATAGCATCTTCTCCTACATACGACCATTTAGGCCTTCTGGAACACTATACTTCCCGAGGAAAGGTTATATTATATGAAGGTCATGTCGACTGCCATACCAGTGACTGTTCTTCGTTACACAAGGCAGCAGAAGAGTCCAGAGATTTGCAATAGATTCGTAAGTCTGCTGAATGCTTTCAAATACCAAGAAATCCAAATGACATTGTCAGTCTTAAACTTTCATTTCACACTAAATGAACTGCAGCTGAATAAGTATTCCTCAAATGACAGATGAAGATGACCAATCAGCAATGCCGGGCAACATTCTTGTTGATAAAACATGCCAGATGAAAGCAAGGCAATTAAATGTTCTTCCGCCACAATCGATAGTCTGACTCGATCGCATCCCAAGTGGGACGGTGCGTTGGCGAGCTGAAGATTAGCCTGGAGACTATCGCGATGGGATCCACCCAGCTGAGATCCTGCAGCTGGCAGTGTCCGCAATAGGAAAAAGGATCAACGCAGATTAGGCACTGGTCATGAATTGCAGTATTCCATTGGATCGATATCGATTCATTATCCACCGTTCGTCTGCTTCGTGGCTTCAGCTGAGTTGATCAAACCTTGTTGTAGCGGTGTGACTGTATCTCTATATAACCCATGTACCTGCCTGTTGATGCAGTGTCAATCATCTTTGCATCCTTCTTTGAATCACACAATGCAGTCTGTCGAAAGTAATTCTCCGTTCTCCTTTGAGCCGTATCTGCTCTCTCCTCTTGACCATGCTGTCATTCCTCTGCCCATGTCTGTTCTTATATCTTTTGAACTAAACAGTCCCATCAAAGCAATCCGCATACTGGACAAAGGCATTTCGTCTCTTGTTCACCGACTCCCTTTTCTTACTGGCGATCTTGTCCTCACGCAAGTCGACAAGAAGAATATCCTTAAACTACAGCCTCCTGCTTCTCTGTCTACATGTCCTTTACTCCAAGTCAAACATCATCCATCAGAATATCTATCTCATCCCAAAGGGACTGGCAATAAATTCTCCTTTGATGCTCTCGACGAGCAAAACTATATCCCCATTCCGCTCGACATCCCACCAACACAGCCCCAGCCTATCCTCCGATTCCAGGCAAATGTCCTGCAAGATGGAATTGTTTTGTCTGTCATCTTCCACCATCTCGCCATTGATGCTGCTGGCCTTCAGAGTATTCTGACGTATCTGGCGGCGTGCTGTCGTGCTGCTTCATCAGAGAACCAGTCTATCAAGTTCTTCACAAACCCAGAGAAAGAGCAAAAGGCACGAAATCAACTGTCTAGACTGGCCAACGAGACAGATCCGGTTGGATACAAAGGGCCATATGAAAAGACATCTTCAGAGAGCTTAGATGGCCCAATTGCTGAAAATGCAACACAGCGACTGGTCTTTCCAGCAGAGAGGATAGAACGCATCCGCATGGCCTGCATACTGTTATACTCGGAGCAGACAGCATCGGATCCGTCTTCATCTCCCATCAAACTATCCAGCAACGACATTGTGACCGTCTTAATCTGGCTCTGCGCAGCCCAAGCAGAACATCCTGTCCCTCACCAACCATCCCCATCACTAGTCTTCCTCGTCAACATCCGACCTGTCCTTCAGCCTCCTCTCCCCATGACATACATCGGCAATGGAGTCATCGCCGGCGAAACAACCTCCAAGCGACTCACCACACCCAAACCAAATAAAACCCCATCCCACCACGGCATAACAAAAGACACCATCTCCCTCATCCTCCACCTCGCCCTCAAACTCCGCAAAAGCATCACCTCCATCGACGAAGCATACGTCGGGCGCATCGCCGCATCCGCCCATCAGGGCCTCCCCTCCCCCTTCAACCCCAGCAACATCGTCGTGAGCAGTCTACGCAGTATGCCCTTCTACGGTGTGGATTTTGGGCCTGTGCTGGGTCATGGACGAATGCTGGATGTGGTTAATCTACGATTGAAGAATTTTGGGTGGATTCTGCCGGCGAAGGCAATGGGGGATGGGTCGAGGTCTGCGCCGTGGGAGGTGAGGATGACGATGGAGAGGGGGGCGATGGAGAGATTCAAGGCGCATGAGGTGGTGAGATGGGCGACGGGGGAGGATAATCTAGCCAAGTTATAAATTCATTATATATCTGATCATTTAATAATACACATAAGATAAATGCCTCATCTTCTTTATCTTCATCAGATAGATATCCAGAAAGGCAAAGCTAACCGTATCTGGTAAGTCATTGTCGATCATAATTTCTCTGCCACTTCAACTCGTCATCCCAACGATCGCAAAAATAAATTCCCATCCAGACCAGCCGGGGCGACAGCTTCAATAAAAATAAAAAAATATACAAGATGAAGGCCACTCTGCAGACTACTCTGGCCGCAGTGTCCATCACTCTCTGCAGTGCGACTTCTGCCTCATCTTCCGCCGCTGCCGCCCCGACCGGCGATGTCTTCCCCTCGGGCTTCGACATGACGCGCAGCTGGGCCAATCTGAGTCCCTACAAAGACGCAGACAGCTTCAGCCTTCCTAAAGGCGTGCCCCAGGGATGTGAATTGTCACAGGTCCACGTGCTGCATCGTCACGCGCAGCGCTATCCCACCGACTACCCCCTTGACGGCGAGGGGATGAAGGATTTCGGCAGCAAAGTGGCCAATTACTCCAAAGCGCATGGCGGTGCCCAGATTGGCCGTGGTCCGTTGAGTTTTCTCGATCGATGGACGTATGCGTTGGGGGTGGATGAGTTGATGGAGACCGGGGCGTCGACGGAGGCCACGGCTGGTGCTAACTTTTGGAATAAATACGGCCGATTGTTGTATCGTGCTGGACCGAGTACGCCTGCCTGGGATGAGAAGCTGAACAAGTTCACGAATGGGACTGAACGGCCCAAGCCCGTGTTCCGGACGGCGTCGCAGGCCAGAATTCTCGAGAGTGCGCGCTGGTGGCTCAGTATGTCTTCCCATTGTGGATCTGTATAGATGCTGACTGCGATCAGGTGGTTTCTTTGGCAACACGGGCGCCAACAGCTCGTACGATCAGTACGATCTGGTGATCATCCCAGAGACTTATCCTTTCAACAACACTCTGGCGTCGTATGAGTCTTGCCCAGGCGATATGACCGAAGGCGACGATGCCGCCCAGGAGTTTATTCCCAGATACACCAAAAATGCTGTATCTCGTCTGTCAAAGTATCTTCCTCGCGGCTTCAACTTGACTTCCTCGGATGTGCTGGCGATGCAGAACCTTTGCGTGTACGAATACACCAGCTTCGGCGGCTCGTTCTTCTGCTCGCTCTTCACCGAGCAGGAATGGAAGGACTATGCGTACAACATCGACATCCAGTACTACGGCGACTATGCGTATGGCTCTCCTACAGGCCGTGCCCAGGGTATTGGATACATCGTTGAACTGGCAGCTCGACTGGAACACAAACTGCTGTTCACCAGCGACACGAGCATCAACTACACCTACGACAACAACATCAAGGACTTTCCCCTCCACCAGCCCTTCTACATGGACATGTCGCACGACGACATCATCCTGTCCGTCATCACCGCCCTCGGCCTCGATTACTTCAAATACGGGCCCCACGGGCTCCCCTCCGACATCGACCACGCCCCGAACCGCAACTTCACCCTGTCCGATATGACCCCCTTCGGCGCCCGCTTCTTCTCCGAAATCTGGACCTGCCCGGCCAACGTCTCCTTCACCAACCTCGACCCAGTCGTGTACGAGAACCCCGACTTCTCCTGCTCCAACACGACAACCGACTACATCCGGTTCGTGCTGAACGGGGCGCCCCTTCCGACCGATGGATTGGTGGGCTGTGAGCATGCGAAGAATGGGTTCTGCGCTGTCAAGGACTTTTTGTCTGGGGTGCCGCAGTTGGAGAAGGATGCGCAGTACCAGCATGCGTGCTTTGGGAAGTATAAGACGGGTAGTCAGGTTGGGGATGGTGCGCCTGAGTCTTGATGAACTGTATTGATAGATAGATAATTGCTAGACTAGAATCTGACATGATCTACTTTGAAGCTATCACACACAATCATACTTGACATATAAATCAGAACAATCAATACATTGAACATCCACGCATAGTAAGAAGCCGCAGACGGTTGGATATGGTTTGACAGATAGTCCCGTGATGCTTTGTCGTGGGTTCATGAAAAACGGTATCCCTGGACGGAGGAAGTGTGTACCTGGATGAGTATACTGGTTCAACGCTGCGTAAGTCATCCTTCCATATACATATGAGTAACTATACTAAAAGAAAAAGGGCAGCAAGGAAACGTTTACTACGAAATAACGCATTCATGAATGATCCCGACAGAAAGCTCTCCCGCGCACGAGCGGAGAGTGGATGAACCACGTCAAGATCGGATACAGCCACCAACTAAAAAGCTGCGTAACTTGCCGAGTACATGAATGAGGAAGCTGGGAGATGTAGTGTTTGAGCGAAAGGATGAATCTAAAGGACATTTTTCTGAGTGGGAGAAACCGGAGTTTCTCATTGCGGTTGTGCGGGACATGTTTCAGGTGGGAGAGCCTATAGCATTGTTCAGACATATACTGCGTCTGTATAGATAGTTGAATAGCTTCAGTTGATAATGTGCCATTGGCAATCAAAACAGATTCAGTGACAGCTCAAAACAGTCAAGATAGGCTTCCCCGCATTAGCGGGGCTTTATCGGATCGTCCTTTTGCCTCTTTGCTTCTTCCTTCTCTTCTTCTTCTCTTTTTATTCCCACAACTATTCGTATATCACAAAATGCTTCGCAATCGCACTCTCACCGGCTGTGGAACGTGTCGTTCTCGCCATCTGAAATGCGACGAAACACGCCCCGTCTGTCGAACCTGCCAACGCCTCAACCTGGTGTGTCAAGGCTACGAACCGCGATTTAAATGGATCGACCAGGATCAGAAGAGCCCTCCTGCCGATGAATCGGAGGTGAAGACGTTCAGACGGCCATTATTCCAGTGTATTTCCTACTCTTCTTGTTGATGAGTGATGATGCTGATGATTGCAGCGGAGGAGCAAGAGTTGATGACACGCATCACCGCCGACAGCCTCGGGAAACTGACGGCGAATTCTGCGCTGGCCAGGCTGGAGAACGAGCAGTTCAAGACGGCGGATGGGGTGGACGGGGCGGATTTCGAGGTGTTCAGGGGTCCGTTTGGGGTGTTGAGGATGTCTGAAATGCCAGTTGATGTTCCTGTTCCGGTGCCTGAGGCTGTTCCTGAACCAGAGGTGGACGTTCCAGAGGCCATCGACGTGGAGGAAATTGAGGCTATCCCAGAAGAACCACTTCCAGCCGAGCAATTCAACGACTGGGAGATGATGTGGCCCATCCATGACTCGGCCATCGACTCTCTGCCTCTGCTGGATGACACTCGCACTGATTATCCCGACATCTTCACCCCATTCGACAACCCCGACTCTTTCCCTGCGTATCTATCCCCAATGCCGTTTTTCGATCTCCCTGGCACAGAAATCATCCCGTCGCAAGCACCATTCCTACTACGCCACTTTAAA
Organism: Aspergillus wentii DTO 134E9; assembly: GCF_001890725.1. Taxonomy (NCBI): domain Eukaryota; kingdom Fungi; phylum Ascomycota; class Eurotiomycetes; order Eurotiales; family Aspergillaceae; genus Aspergillus; species Aspergillus wentii. Next base: position 699,781 of record NW_024467841.1, on the reverse strand, counting down.
GAGAATATGATATCCCTGTCGTTTCCGCTGCGGAATTGTCGGAAATGTCCGTGGCAGACGATTCATCTGCCCAGTGCGATGAGCACGTATGCAGAGTTAAGTATCTACAAAACAGCCAGCCATACGAAAATGTCGCTTTTCTACTCGTTACTTGCGGCGAGCTGCTTTCATCTGTCGACGCAGGCGCAGCGATCGTTTGATTGGGATAAATTGGGGAATACATATACGGAACTGGCGAAGCAGAAGCTAAAAAGAGCCTTGAAAGAGGAGGTGATCGGACCAAAGAAGGCGAGATATAAAGAGCTGCTCATGGCTCTGCTGTCTCTCGTGATGCTTGCTGTATGTTTCCCTATCCTTCAAGAGACTGAACTAACAAGATAGATCCTCAATGGCAAAGACATCGACGCGCAGGTCCTCCTCATCGACGCAGAGTGTCTCATTCGCATGCGAGGACTGCCCAAACCACGCAAATCTGTCAAACTACGATCCCTACACCATGTCTACACCTATCTGCGCATCATGGCCGAGAGTACCTGCGGCTGTGCACTGTTGAAGATGCGCCCGGACCGACCGTCCTCAAGTCTCTTCTCACTCGAATCATCGTATCTCACACCGCGCAGCTTCCGAGTCGCAGACTACTCCACCGACGCGGATCTGGATATGCAGTTGGAGAAGAGCATCGACATGGGCTACAACGACATCCACCTCGAGGTGATGGGCACGTGGAAGGAAACGCTGTATCCAGAGATATACGGGATTCCAGAATCGCTGATGGCCCTGCTCTCGCAGACGATCCGACTCGCCAACGAGCAGGATCTCTTGCATGAGAATTCCACCATCAACACCGACATCGCGATGAGTCTCAACCGGCGCGCAAAACTTCTCGAAAAACCCATCCTGGCGTGGGAATTGCCCCATCAATCACAGTCTCTCGATGACGTCCTCGCCGAAGGAGATGTTGGACGTACCAGCGCAACTTACTACATGGTTCTCGCCGTCCACCAAGCCCTCATCCTCTTCTACTACCGCCGCATCCGCAACATCCACGCCTCCATCCTGCAAGAAACCGTCCGAAAAACACTGGGGTATCTGGTGCAAAGCGACCAAGCCGATCGAGGATGTGCGATCCCCTGGCCCGGTTTTCTGGCTGCGTGTGAGGCGTTGGATCCGCAGTTGCAAAGTGAATTAGCCGGGTGGCTGCGGTCGACGGGGCAGAGGACGGGGTTGCGGTCGTTTATTACCGCTGCGGAGACGGCGGAGAGGGTGTGGAGGGCGCGGAGGGACCGGGAGGATTATACGCTGAGTTGGTTGGAGGTGATGAATTCGAGCCAGTCGGCGATCATTGCCAGTTAATTTTCTGTTTTGTTTTCTTTCTGTTTATCATCGTTTGGCGTTGACTATTTCGTATCTTATCGAGTCTGGTGTTTGGTAAGTTTGGGTGGGGCGGAGTCACCTTCCATTTCGGTTCGACATTCTGGATGCGGTTTTGTATAGGATAAGGAGTTTCTTTTTTCTTTTTGATTTCTTTTGATGACTGTAGTCGTTACCAGCTTCCATTCATGTATACTTATATCATCGATGAGGGGTTGAGGGGTAGAGGGTATGGAGGGGTTGAAGATATATAGATCCATCATCACCAGCTTACATCTATTCATCTTAAGATACTAACATCCTTTTATAAAACTACATTTTCAATAATAAATCATACAAAATGTCTGACCTCGGCGGAATCCTCGTCGCCCTCATCACCCCCTTCACTGCCAACGGCACCCAAATCGATGCTCCAGCCCTGGAGACACACATCAACCGCCTCGTCGCCGCTGGCATCCACGGCCTCGTCCCCGGCGGCAGCACCGGCGAGTTCACAGCCCTGTCGATCTCCGAGCGCAAGCAACTCACCGAGCTCTGCGTAAAATACGCCGCTGGCCGTGTCCCCGTTATCGCAGGCATCGGCGCCCTCTCCACAGCGGACACCGTCGATCTGGCCGCCCACGCTGCCTCCGCCGGCGCCGCAGCCCTCATGGTCGTGCCCCCCTTCTACGACGCCGTCTCGGTGACAGAGCTTCACGAACTGCTCAGCGCCATCCACAGCGCCTCCAACCTCCCCCTCGTCTACTATCACATCCCCTCCGCGTCCGGCACAAACCTCACCCCCGACCAGATCGCCGACCTCCGCAGCGTCGGCGTCAAATACCTCAAAGACACATCGGGCAACGCCCCCGCCCTGACTGACCTTCTCTTCTCCAAACACGAGCACATCACCGCCTTCAACGGCTGGGACACGCTCACCTTCTACGGGCTGGCCGCCGGCGCAAAGGGCTCCGTCTGGGGCGCCACCAACATCATCCCCGAGGCGTCGAGTGCGCTGTGGGAGGCGATTGCCGTGCAGGGCGATCTGAAGCGGGGACGGGAGATTTGGAGTAAGATCTTCCCTATCTGCAAGTTCCTGGAGTCGCATAATTATGCGGCGGCTGTGAAGACGGGAATGGAGTTGAGAGGGTGGCCGACTGGGGGGTTGAGGAAGCCGTTTAAGATGCTTGGGGAGAAGGAGAGGAAGGAGCTGGCTGGGTTGTTGAGAGATGCGGGAATTGAGGTTGTTGCATAGATATGTTATATTATCAAGTAAATTGAATTGTTGTTTATATTGATGATCCTTGAATAAAAGTATACATTCTGTAAAGTACTATATACATGGAATCATATAGACTATCTAGTATGCCTACTATATCTAGAAAGCACAAAAGATATAATATAAGAGAACACCGGTAAAGTTAACAGCTTGACTGAATTGACTTGGACATACCTAAGTTGCATACAATTTAATCTGTTGAATGACTTCAATGACAATATCACTTCAGATGGAATACATGAGATATAGATATCTATAAAGTACTACAGTTTGCTCTTCTCCAACTGCACCGTCTTGGGGATGTTCTCCTCCAATGTCTCTCCCTGCGGCTTCCAGTCCAGATACTTTCTCGCTCTCTCTCCCTTCAAGGCTGCATTGGTCCCCCAAAGCACGCCTCCATGGCCCATCAAACCATCCGCCTCGGCATGAGACACAGACTTGACCTGATCATTCTGGATAGATCCGCTCTTGACAGCTGCGTTGGCCACCAACTGCGAAATCTCTCCGAATGGCTGTGCCTGTTAGTATACTCCATCAGAATAAGTAGAATGACTTACTCGGAGCCCATTTTCAGGAAAGTAAATCCCATTTCCATTCCACAACTGCTCATTCTCATCTCCAGCCAGTGCCTTGTCAGTCAACCGGGCAAACAAATCCCCCACATCCCCAATGTGCACATTACTCCACCGACTCGCCCCCTTTCCAACCTGAATAACCTCTCCATTCTGCATCCCCAGGCGAGCCAGTTCCGGAATCTGAATACTCCTCTGATTGACCGGTCCCTGTCCAACGCCGTAGATGATAGGCGGGAAGATCAGCGCCGTCTTGACGTTCTGCTTATTCAAGCTCAAGATGAAGTTATCGACGACTCGAGCAGACGAGTACTTGCTGATTAGCTCCTTGATGTCTTGGATATTGCTAACATCGCCGTAGATCTTGTCGGATGGTTCACCGTAGACTTTAGCTTCGATCTCGGGGAAGGAGAGGACGCTGGCGCCGGAGATTTGGAGCCAGTAGACTGTTTTATTTAGTATTATACTGGTATGATAGATATGATGGACATACCGGGTTTCTGTCTTCTTTCAATTCCCCTCGCGATCGCCTTGACGCTCTGGATATGCTTCGAACTGGCCGCGTCTGCATCTATCAGCATAGTCTACTATCCAAGGCAGGGTGTACACACTGATGATAATATCAGCCTTCGCAGCCTGCTCCTCGATCAACCCGTCATTCTCCAAATCGCCCAACGTGATTTTGACACCAGGAAGTGCATCACTGATTGTCTTTGCTTTACTCTCGCTGCGGACGAGAGCTGTGATTTCGATGTTGGGGTGTGCATGGCGGACAGAGTGTAGCACCTGGCCACCGATGTAGCCTGTAGCGCCGGTTCTTTATTGTTAGATTATTATAACCAGATTAGATGAGATACTTACATGAATAGTCGAGACATTATAGTTAGTTAGATAGTTGTTGGTAAAGTGTAGATGTTGATGTTGATGAGAAATGAGGGGCATTTGAATTGCCTCAAGAAAGATGAATCGGGCAGGTTATGCCGACTACCCCTCATGACGAATGCAACTGTCTATTTTGGAATGAGATTATAAATCTATCCATTTATAATATGATTCATATTTATTTTTATTCTATTATAGTTTTTATTATCTTTTATCAGATTGTTCGACGATGATGTCATTGAAGCTACCCAAGGTCCTCCTGTACTAACCACTAACCATACTAACTGTATGTAGTATACTATCGATATCGAATAAACAATACCTCGTTTCTACTTCGCTATGGACCATCTATATAACAACTTTATGACTTGTATACCTTCACTCATAGCAACATGATAATCGCCGACTAACCCCGCATCGGGGATTACCAATCGCCGTTTTACGGGCGGCACAAAATGAAAATAATTTAAGTCTCTTCATCTTCATCTTAATCTTCACCTTCATCTCTACACTCTCTACATCCTCCATATCTACTCATCATGTGCATGAAAGCCAGCTGCTCAACCTGCAGTAAGTCTTCTATCCCATCTACATCAACAACTCTAACAATCCAGACAAAACCACCTGGTGGGGCTGTGGCAGCCATATCCCCTCCGTCATGGATGCGATTCCCGACAGTGAGCGATGCACCTGTGAGCCTCAGGTCGAGCGGGAGGGCAAGAAATATCCTCCCAAGGCCAGTTCGTGACTAGCTGGGTTGTCTTGTGAGATTATCTAGGATTACTGGATGGACTGAAAGTGAAAGGGGGTATGAATGTATTGTGACTGTTTATATCAATACAGCAGTGTGGAAGCACCCTCCATGCGAATGATTGACTGGAGACTTTATCATCCTCTTCATCGAGCTCATCAGCTTCATCGTAGAATTGTGCTTTGGAATCGAATCGAGACTGTTGGCATACGTCGCCACGGCAAAGGCAGTCGCTTTCGAGTTGATCAGAAATGCTTCGTGGTTGAGATTCGTCATGTTGTCGCCTGCTGCGTGGTAGTTGGCATCGTATGCAAGTCCTTCTTTTCCTTTGAATACTTCAGCATCCTCCTTGGACATGATCTCTTCTGCGCCGGTAAAGAGTCCTCCAGCCGGGATGTCATTCTCGATAAACGCCGCATAATCCGATCGACCGTTGAATTCTGTCGCCAAATAAGGCAGATTGATCGAGTCAAAATAACTCTCAAACAGATGCTCAATCTCTGCAGATCCCTTTGGCCCAGTCTTGTTATAGTCCGACCCGTCTCCGTCGTAGATCATCAGAGCGTAGTTGGGAGAAGCGATCATGTCCATGTTGAGATACAGTCTGATGCTATCCAAGTCGGTCTCGTTCAGATTCGAGACATAATGGTCACTGCCCAGCAGTCCGAATTCCTCTGCCGTCCAGAAGAGAAAGCGAACGGCATTCTTGACCTCAAACTGGGCCAATGCTTTGGCGATGACGAGGTTACTGATAATACCAGATCCATCATCGTTGATTCCTGGGCCGGCTTCGACAGAGTCCGTATGACCTCCCAATGCGACGACGTTCTTTGGATCGCCTCCTTTGGTCTGCGCGATCACATTGTAAGTCGTGCGATTCTCCATCAGACTGTTGATATACAACTCTGCCATCACAGTCCCGCTTTCCAGCCGATTGAAGAGACTCTGTCCATCCGAATGGCTGATCCCAACTATGGGCGCATACGGCCCCAGTGGACTGGAAGACGAGCCCAAAGTCCCACTCATCGATCCATCGGCATCGTTATACACGATGGCAGCAGCAGCACGAACAGATGCAGCCATCACCGACTTTTCGCCAAACGTGCACACTCCCCGTTCAACCAGAGCGATCTTGCCAGCGACATCAGTAGGATAATCCGCCGCATTGCATCCCTCGTTGTCAATCACGACGACTTCCGCAGTAACATTAACACTAGGACTATATGTCATGGCGCCCGCAGCGATACTTCCACCACCAACCGTCAATTTCTGCTCACTCTTTGTCCAGAGATGTGTCTGCGGCTGCTTGACGACATCGTAATAGCCAGTCTTCTGGAGTTCGTCGTAAAGATAATTGATTGTGTCCGTGTGCGCTGCACCTCCGAAAACGCGATTCCGGTCGGGATAGGAATAGGCAAAGTCTTCGAGTATCTGGGCCCCGTGGAGGAGATCGTCGAGGTTGATCAGGGAGGGGAAGGTTTCCTGTCTTTGTTAGCAAAAGTGGGAATGGTAGAGCAGGGAATGTACAGGAGAAACGGGAGGTTTGAGGTCGGAGAGAGCGAGGACGATCGGAACGAAGGATATCAGATAGAGTGGCTTCATTATGGATGATTGTGGTGATTATGATGTGGATGGATAGAATGTTGTTGGTGTTGATGAAGATTCGCGGTATTTATGCCTCATCGTCGCTTCCTTTTCTGTGTTGAAGATAGTGCATATTAAACATCTTGGCTAGACAATCTATAGTCATCTGATAGTCCATTCAGGTGTTTGCTGTTTGCCAATATTGCCAAGTTGTTACATTCGGACTTGGATGTAACGCGGTTATAGTGTTGCCAATGAGTCTAAATAAGTCTAGATTGAGCAATATCTCAGCAATATAGCAATAGCAATACAACCCTAATAATACACAGCAATAACAATCACAGTAACGCCTTATTTCCCCTCCTTCAGCTCACACATCCACCATCCACACACCGGCTGGATCGAATCCAACGCAGCCTTCCCACTCTTCTGAATAACCTCACCACTCGACGACGCCCGTATACCCACCATCCCAGCTACCATCATTGCCTCATGTATCACCCCAAATTCATCCACTTTGACCGGCACGGAAGAGTACCCGACGGGAATCTCGTCAATATTGACTTTGTGATACTTGACCCCGTCCAGCAGACAGCCTGCTTCATCCCAGCCGAACGTGTGGGGATAGAGACACTTGCCGTCTTCGTTCCAGAAGCAAAACGCCGTCACCCAGCCGGAGAGAAAGCTTGGCCCGCTGCCGCCGGGGATCCGATGGGCGCATTTATTCCAAAAGTGGCGCACTTTGTCGGAGGTGGGATTGTCGAAGGTGGCGATGAACATGCGCACGATGGGGTCGAGGAGCTTGGCGAATTGGGCTGGCTCTTTGCCGAGTGTTTCCAGTTTGTCGAGTTTCTTAAGTAGCATCTTCCAGTCTTCGCGGTCGCCGAGTAGTTCCACGCTGGGAATGCCACATCTGAGGACTGCTTTGTACTTGAAGTACTGCTGCACACTGCCCATCATGAGAATGGATGCAACAATCCTATCACACTCCGTCGTCGTGCTAAAATCAGGCATCATCCACGACCGCAGATCAGCGTCGATGGCATTCTCTTCAATCAACCTCCCCATGCGCATCGCTATATCCCCAAAATCCGCAGTCTCCATCGTCGCATTATCAATAGTCACGAGCTCCATCTGACCATCATGCGCGACAAACCGCGATCTGAGCTCCTTTGCATGAGCTTTAATGTAGAACGCCACCTGATTCAGGATAGACAGCCAAACATCCTCCGGGCGAAGGGTGAGGTTGAAGTGGCAGCTGTAGGCAAAGTAGATGGAGCGGACGAGGCCATGCTGGGATGCGCTGATGTGCGTTTTGGATAGGTCATCGGTGGTGAGGCTGCTTTGGATGATCTTCTTGGTGGCACGGCTTTTGTCAGGGCAGGACCTTCGGAGGTGTTCTGCTGGCGTGCCGATTCCATCTTGATTCCATCCGTTGGCGCCGTGAGAGGCGATTTTTGTTTTGACTGGCATGTTGTTTTTGTCAGTTAGATAAGTTGTCTGGAGTGGTTTGAAATACAAGTAGAGATATGAGTAGAGATAGTATTCTAGTCAAGAGGGAAGTATGAATCACAAGTCATGAATCATAAACTATATTTCTATCTGTTGCCTGAGCCAGAGTTAGCATTTCCACATTGGGATAAAAAACAATGTGTTCCATGGTACCCTCAGGCTGTCATGACTACTATCTGATGACTAGACAGCATATATTTAGGTTGGCTCAGAGCTCAAATTGCTAGCGTAATAGTAGGTAACACTCCCTATATCTAAGACCCTTCTGGGCTCTTTGTCCTATTCTCAATGTTATGATGGGCTCCCTTGATAGGAAAGCACATGAATTGGTACAATTCTGATGAGACTATCGCGGATCTGCAAGGTAAGATGCCCAACCCGTGTCCCCGTGCCCATCATCTTAAGCTGCAGGAACTGGACGAGCATGGGGGATTGCTGTTTGTCGATGCGAAGGGTGTCCCCAAGTATCGCCCGAATTGGTATGTGTTACTACTGGAATCAATGGGAGGCTAGGCAGAGAGGAGACGACGCTCTCGATATTTGGCTACTTTTGTGGTTAATCCGCATGCTCTGTTTGAGTATTAGGGCTATCTTCAAGGAGTCTTTCTAGTGGTATACTCCGTGGATAAGATAGCTTCAACACTATGACTTTTGACTCTGATTTTCAAGTAGACTCATATCACATTTCCCCATAATATTGGTCATGTCTCCTTTGTTTGTGGTTTTTTATTTGGGATGATACTTATGTTGAGTCACGTGAGAACGAGGATTTTGTCCCAAAACAGAATCTGACGACCATCACGTGCCACCACCCACCATCCATTTTATCTTCATTTCCACCAGCATCATCAACATAAAATAATAGAAAAATGGGCTCAAAAGAGCAAGGCCAGTTAAAAGAGCTCCCCATCGAGCCCAAAGGACTCCTCTGGCAAGACGACTTCGTCACGCCCGAACACGAGCAACGCCTCATCTCCATCTTCCGCGATGAATTAACATGGCCCGATCGCCCCGGCCGCATATCACTACATTACGGCTACACATTCGACTACAAAACATTCGGCCTCGACCCCGACATTCCCTACAAGGAGTTCCCGGAATGGCTGCAACCACTCATCCCCACCACCGAGTCTCGGCCGCCCGAGCAGGTGTGTTTGCAGTATTATCCGCCGGGGAGCGGGATTCCGCCGCATGTAGATACACACCGGGCGTATGACCAGCTGTACGCGGTGTCGTTTGGGGCGCCGGTGATGATGCAGTTCCGGCGGGGGGAGGAGCGGGTGGAGGTGGATTTGGCGCCGCGGGCGATGATGCAGATGACGGGGGATTCGAGGCTGCATTGGACGCATGGGATTAAGAAGCGCAAGAATGATACGCTTCCGGATGGGACGGTGAGGCCACGCGGGGATCGGTGGAGTATTACTTATCGGTGGATTCGAGATGGGGATTGCGAGTGTGGGAATCTGGACCTGTGTGATACGGCTCAGCAGAGGAATGGGACGGAGAAGGAGAAGAGGTCGGTGATCGAGTTGGCGAAGGCTAAAGAGCAAGCTGCATAGTGATGATTGTCCATTGTATATAGACTTAGAATGCCCAAGACAAAAATTAAAGATCTATGCACTTGTCGCATCGATCACTATAGATGGAAAAAAAACAAAAAGAATGACCAGACTGGGGTTCGATCCCAGGACCTTATCGGATTCAGTTTACACTGTTAACGATACGTGATAACCAACTACACCATCCGGCCGATCTTATTGACGACCTTGGCACTTTAATGCTCCACTAGCCAAGTAGGTTGTCCCACATCACACAGTACTCGATTTGCTGTCTGTGATGCAATCTCGCTGTATTCATTTTTCTCCAACACTTGCCATGATTATTCTATCTATAGTTGAAAATATACGAGCAGAGAGGAATGAGCCAGGTACAACGCAAACGAAAGCATCGACATCCACTACGTCCCGTCGCAGAAGCCGCCGGCTTCGTGGCCAGGCTGCTGCTGATGACAATTCTCCCGAAGCTCACCCAGGTAATCATGGTCTATGTATGGTGAATGGTCTGTCTGTTGTAAATGATCTGTATGTTGTGAATGATCTATCTGCGGTGAATGATCTGCCGACTATTTCTAGTGAACTGGCTGGGGATTCTTGGCCAGGACTAGAGAAACAGGCGAGGGAAAGGGTCAATGGATGCATCCTTGCCAGCAGGTCTAATGAAAAGACTTTGATTCCCTGCTTACTGTCGTGCCTTGAATGGCTTCCGGATGGTGGACGAGAGTCGATGGCTAGTGACGCAATAAACGCTCCATCAGTATATCGTGACCTTGCTAACTATTCTTAGTAATAGCAATGGCCAGGACCCCTAGATTGACGAGCTCACCACATTCGAGATCAGATAATGTGGAAACTGGTGCCATCGACGATGAGTACAGAGCTCAGGAGAAGGATTTTCGAGCAGCTTGTCTTCATGCTGTGATGCCTGCGGATCTTGAGGCAGCCCATATCATTCCCTTCTCGTACGGGTCATGGAAAGATTCTCAGGTATAAACATCTCCACATCTTGCTATTGCATGTCAATATGCTGATTCATATCAGGGACTCCCGACGAAAAGAGGGAAATGTTCGAAATATTATATCGATTCTTCCCTGGGGTACGAAAAGGTGGAATGAGAATTACACACATCAACGATCTATCGAATGGCATAACTCTGCAAGATTCAATCCACACGCAGTTTCGTCGTTTTCAGTTAGCTTTTGTGGCCACGGTAAGTAGAGTTAGTCGACAGTCATGTCCCAGGCGTTCTGACCAGTAGGCTATAATAGGGTGTGGCAAACGAATACAAGATAAAGGTCTACGATGATTTTCCAACGGCATACCGAACGTTCGTCCAAGACTCAGTCACCTTTCGCAATGCCGAGGGCGACGACAACGAAAGCCTCCCCAACCCAAAATTTCTCGAATGCCACTACAGGTTGGTGGAAATACTCCATTTATCCGGAATGGGGGAATACATCGAAAAGAACTTGAGAGACTGGGAGGAACTTAGGGATGCCTCGGTGGGTGAACAGGTGCAAGAAGATGGCAGTACTGATCTTGTCCAGTATGTACGGGCCACCTTCTGGCAGTCTGTCAACGCATAGCACTGTGGTTTTCGTCTCTGTTTGTTTCTCCTTCGCTTTTCTCCAGCTGTTCTTTCTTTCCAGTTTGATTTCACATCATTTTTTATCCAGTGTGGAGGGGTCTCCTTTTCCTGTTCTCCCTTGATTCCCCTTTTTAGTTCTTTGCTTGTCAGATTAGATACCCCATTACGCTAAAAGCTGAAGAGAATCATTCAAAAGCTCTTGAATACCCTAAGCTTGGCAAATAGCAGCCCCAGTCGTAGATAGTCAACTCATTTCGCAACGCAAACCAATATTCAAAATCGGGCCGGGGGGGGGGGGGGTCACTGTCATATACATCGACATGGAAGTACGCAGGGGGTAAGTGAGAGTAATGCATTAAAGGACTCACCCGTAGCTGGATAACTGACAATACATACAAAGACGAAGAAAGCCAAAGCAAAAATCTACGCTTTGGTTTCCCCGAACAGGCCCGCGCGCACAAGACGTGATCGCCTCGCAATCAACTCGGCCAACTGCACCATCGCCAACGGACCCATCAGCTCATACATTTCCAAGCGAGAATCGAGATACGAAGAGACCCAGTTTCGTAGTTCCACCGAGATCAGCGAGTCTACGCCATACGTAGCCACAGGCCTTGAGGCATCGAGACCTTCCTCCGGAATAGCGAGTAGCTCGGAGACCTTACGTTTAAGCGCGGCGTAGGTCATCTCACAGGCGGTCGTGGGGGTCTCTGCAGATCTCAAACCGTGCTGGAAATCGTGTTCGTCTCTTTCGGTTTTGGCCCTCTCGGGCTGTGCTTCTCTGGTGTAGATGTGGGAGAATCTGGCATCGACGCGGAGATCTGTGGTTTCGGGGGCACCTGAATCAGGGTGGGGGTGTGCAATATCAAAGGCAAGATGGGCTTGAGTGGGCGGGCCTTCGTTTGAGGGCTGCACAGCATGGCTGAGTAAGGCGAATAACTCATTTTTCTTGATCGAATCCGTGGTTGTTCCTACGTCGATACATCGGACTGTCGACTTGGTGCCAGCACAGTGTCGAGCATAGGCACACTGGAAGGCACACGAGGCTGCAGAGAGCCCATGGCCGGATGATCCGAGGGTACCAGCGCAGCTTGATAGCATGATAAAAAAGTCCAAGCCAGGGAGGGACTGTTCCATGCTGGTGATGGCAGCAATTCTTTGATCCGTGCCGTCTCGCCAGTTTTCATACGACATCGTACCCAGTGCTTCGTTCTGATCTGGTTAGCTTTGAGCAGCCAGATAGGATGAGGGACTCTTACAGATCCTTGGTCACTCGCACCGATTACACCTCGCACTGAATGAGGATGAGCCGCGCCACGAATGCTCTGCACATTTTCCAGACCAGAAGCGCTCTCTTCCAAAATGGTCAGTTTGACGCCGACAGTCTTCATCTCGTTAGCAAGACTTGCAAAATGAATAGCGCTCCCAGACGGGGAAAGCGTGATTATATGCTTTGCCCCCGACTTTGCTAGGAACTGCACCATCGCTCCACCGAGTCCATTAACTCCACCGAGAACAACATAGGCTGCATTTCCATCCATTGCTGCTGGTTTCGGGTGAGGAGGTTGTACCTATGAGAGTAAGCAGTGCTTCAGACAGGGAATTTGTCATCGCCATACCTTCAAGGGTAGATCGGGGAGAACGTCCATGACGACCTTGCCCTTATTCTCACCCGCATGCATGACCCGCAAGCTCTCCTCAATCTCCGAGATTGGTGCCGCACTGATTGGTTCGATAATCGGGTCTTTGGAGTTCTGTATTAGCGAATAGGCGCATTTCATAACGTCGGCAAACGCCCGAGGCTTGTGCTTTATAAACTCGATCAAATCAACGACGGCAAAGCTTCTGTTACGGGCGAGATACTTGGTCTCCAGTCGAGCATTCTTCAGAATGTCTGTTTTCTCAATCTCGATGAGTCGACCAAACGGCGCGAGGACAGCACAGCTTTGGCGGACTATATCGCCGGTCAATGAGTTGACAACAACGTCGACTCCCTGCTGATTGGTCCTCAACATAATCTGATCGTCAAAATCGCTGTCTCGGTTGGAGAAGACGTCCTCATCAGGAATGTCATATCTCTCCTTGATGAATTCTCTTTCTTCATCGCTTGCAACTGTCACCAAGATGTGCTCGGCTCCGAGGTACCTGGCAACCACCACCATTGCCTGACCGACAGCTTCAGCAGCGGAATGAATCAGAATCGAATCCCCAGATTGGACGTTCGCCACGTTCTTGAGACTGTGTATGGCAGTGGCATAAGGGATAGGAATCGCAGCTGCGGCTTGCAAGTCGACGCCATTTGGGACTGGAAACAAATTCTGATAATTCAGGTTACTTTTTAAAGCCAGTCCATCTGGACCGATGGCACAGACAGAGTCGCCGACTGAAAAATGTTTCTTTGCGGCCTCTCCAACCTTGGAAACTACCCCACTGCCTTCAATCAGGAGGTTTGAAAGCCCCTCTAACTGGCCCGTTGCAGTCATCATATCGTGGTCATTCAGCGATATATGCCGCATCTCCACTTGAACCTGATCGGGAGTCAACGGGGCACTATGAACGGTGCTGTCATCCCAGTACAGCGAGCTGGGCAGTCCAGTGTTGCGGATTTTCAATTCGAGATGACGGCTCTTGTCGAACCCTTCCTGGATTTTGGGATGGTAGTTTGATGTCGAGTCATGAATATAATTGTTCATCGTGTCATCTACAATCAGTCTCGGGACAAGAACCTCATTGTTTCGAATGGCAAACTCATACTCAGTGGCTGACAGAGGGGATTTACAGTTGGCGAATACGTGGCTGTAGATCCGACAGATATCAGCCGCATCCTGGATGCTGGACGTTGCGTTTGGATCAAGGTCCAGGCAAACCAGGTTCAATTCCTTTCTTTCGGACCGTAGCGTTCGTGCCAGTCCCGAGATGAGCGAGCGATGGGGATCTGTGTATTCAACTGCGCCACCTCGAGTGACCCAGAGGACGGAATGAGCCTGGCTCGTGATATCACGGACCTTGTCCCATTGTGCCTTGGACGGCGAAGTCCAAAACGGACTCGCTGTTTCCAGAAGCATGATGAAGGCACGATGACCTGGTTGTGCCTCGAGTAAATGGGACTGCAATGCTGCGCATTCATCGTCTCGGCTGATAAGCGATGCCAGACGATCCGATAACTCAGTGCTCTCGGCCGTATTGACAATGACTACCTCTTCTGCTCGCGGCTTGGTCTCAGGCAAGGCAGTCGAGACAAGAACGCTCATCTCGTGATCTACCTCTGTCTCATAGTCTTTGATCTCCAAAGACACACCAGAGAAACCACTGTCTCTCAACACCGTGCTCCAATCATCGGGCTTGAGCAGCGGTGACGATACCCGGCCTTCATCGACACCAGCCCACCAGCCTGATAAAGCGCCGTAGAATCCCCAGCGCAGCGACGGGTTGGTGATTTCCACAAAGGCCAGCTGCCCACCGGGTTTCAAGAGAGATCTGAGATTGGCCAGGCTCTGGGTCAACCGTTCTGTGGCGTGGATGACATTGCTCCCGATGATCAGGTCAAATGAGCCCAGCGCGAAGCCCTGCGCCTCGGGCGGGTTTTCGATGTCCAGCTTTTGAAAGTCGATAAACCGTTCGTACTTGGCCAGTCGTTCTCTCGCACGCGACATGAAACCCGTCGATATGTCCGTGAACACAAACCGTCCCCAGTTTGCACTGGTTTGAGGATGCGCATTGTCGTTGTAGAGCGCCTCGATGAATGGCAGCGTGAGACTGCCCGTTCCAGCGCCCACCTCCAAGATTCGCATTCCCGGGTTCTTGAAATGGGCTAGTTTGGCCCAGCTGGCGAGCTGCGCGTTGCATCGAGCACTGTTCTCGTCTTCGAAATAAACGCGGTGCAGCAGGTCGTTGTGCATGAAGACTTTGAGTGGCTCCACCTCTCCCAGCACGATCTGGCCAAGATGGCAGCCGACATGGACAACCCATTCGCCCACTGCCCCTGCTGCTCTGGTGTGGTCTTTGGCCTCGTCGGTCACTGGCAAGGCACTATCGGATC
Organism: Aspergillus wentii DTO 134E9; assembly: GCF_001890725.1. NCBI lineage: Eukaryota > Fungi > Ascomycota > Eurotiomycetes > Eurotiales > Aspergillaceae > Aspergillus > Aspergillus wentii. The sequence goes on along the minus strand of NW_024467841.1, from coordinate 684,667 downwards.
TTACCGACCGCATCCAGTTTAGAAGATGCTTCCGGTATCCAGATACCTTGTCCTGGTCCGTCACAGTGAGGCTATTGACGGTTTGGGTGATGATGCTCCTACAGAACGGGTCGCATACGCGTTTTAGATGATGCTGGGGGTGGCTTCCGGAAGTCAGGCTGCCACGATTCAAAACGCTCGCAGTAGGAGAACAAGATGGATCGAGCCCCCATTCGAGGCGATGGCATAGAGGCTGGCTTGGTGCATCCTCATCTGTCTCCCGTGAGCTGTCAAGGACGGTGTAGATCAGTCCCTTGGCTTGAATCAACGGTCTTTCCCGTGCACAGTCACCTTCAAAAGCCACCAGACTGGCAGAGTACTTCTCAATCCCGAACTGTTCGACCTGGTTCTCAACTGCAAGATCTTGACCTGGCTCTGATGCAATTTCAGCCATGATCTTCAGATCGTGGATTGCTGTCACGACTGCAGCGCTGTGAAGTTTCCCGGCAGCTTGAAGACCGGGGAGCGAAGACTGGAAGCAAGAGTCGAGGGTAGCAGGATGAATGCAATGGCTCTCCTGATGCTGTGAAGGCATGGATGACTTGACGTCGGGAATGGTGACGGAGCATCGCGATGCCAGGTCCCCGGCAGATATCTCGGACAGGCTTGCAAAGGGCCCGGAAAGTCCACATCCAAGAGACCACATGCTGTCGTACCACTTCTCTACATCCATACTTTGTAAAGTTGCATTGGTTCCTTTCCTATAAGGCTCCTGGTTGAGCTTATTGTTGACTTTCTTCGCCTCAATCAGTCCCCAGCAGTGCTCCGTCGATTCTCCCTGAGGGGTGCAACTCATGATACGGAATTCTCTCCAGTTTTCTGAAGACCGGTGGGCCGAGTATGATGCCGGTCGAAGTTCAATAAACGTCTCGACCCCAGTCGAGTCGTCCGGAATGAGCAATGGTCTGTTAATGACGACATCCCGGAAGTGAACGCACAAGCCCCTCCAGACATGGTTTCCACTTGGAGCCTGCTGCTTCAGTGCCTCCAGTGTCATGGTGATATATCCGGTTGATGGGAAAACCATCTGGCCCTGAACCAAATGGTCTTTCAGCCAGGGTAACTCAGACACCCGGAGATAGTTCCGCCACATTGGCTGGGCGTCAATATAATCCATCACCGGTGAGCCCAGCAGATCATGACGAGGAAACTTTCTGAAGCGGTATGCCGTGCTTCGGCGAGATTCATTCCAATGACGAGTCTTATGGTTCCAGTTATAGGAGGGGAGATCTGTCATCACCACGTTTGGAAACGTGCCTCGCGGGTTGTTGATCGCCCCAAAGTCCACCGTGACGCCGTGGGAAAACAAATTGCCCGCCAGTGACAGACTAGTTGTGGCAGCACTCTCTCCTCTCCTCAGTATATTTTCATAGGTGGCCAGATGGGTGAGATTCAACGCTCTCACAATCTCGAGTATTGGACCACGCAGAGCGCTATGGGGCCCGATTTCAACGATGCAATTCAGGGCATCGATCATTTGGCCTCCTGGGAATGCGGCTTCAAGTACTCCTATCAGAGCATCTGTGAAGCGAACGGGAGACAGCAGATTTCTAACCCAATAGGATAAGTCCATTTCATCGCCTCGCACCGGCTCTCCGGTTACAGAGGATACAAAATGAACGCCTTCCTTGACTTTCCTCGGGGTAATGCTGTGAAGAGTCGAGGCGTAAAACTGGCTAACACGTTCCATATGGTACGAGTGGTACGCGACGTCTACTGCCAGAAGCCGGTTGAAGATGCCTTTTTCATTCAGCGGCTTCTGCAGTCTCTGCAATGCATCGCGGTCTCCCGACAAGGTCACGCTCGAGGGGCTATTGATGCATGCAATGCCTACCTGCGTGCCCTCAGTCTCAACGAACGGCCTTGCATCTGATTCGGACAGCCCAACAGCGAGCATTCCACCATTAAGCCCTGGGTTCATTGCCTTGAGGAGCTTGGCAGCACTGCCGCGGAAATATGCTACCCGAAGTGCATCCTGACTTGTCAAGACGCCCGCTGCATATGCCGCCACAATCTCGCCACTGGAATGACCACAGACAAGATGTGGGGTGACTCCCCACGACTCCAGAAGGTCGATGAGGGCGATCTGTATGGCGGTGGTGCATGGCTGAGCCAGTTCTGCTTCGTTGATTCGTGATGACTCTTTGGTTTTGGACAACTCAGACAGCAGTCCCCAGCTCGCGCCAAAACCGATCAAGGCCTCTTCGGCAGCATATAGAGACTGTGCAAATACAGGGTACGACTGGAGCAGTCCAAGACCCATGCATGCCCATTGTGCTCCTTGGCCTGCATCATGTCAGTGCCCAGTAGGATAGGACCAAGGAGCGGATGACATACCCGTGAACACAAAACAGATACACGGCTTCGCTACTGCTTTGGTGCTTCTCTCCACTCCCTCTTCGATCCTTCCCAGGCCCTCCAGAAGCTCCTCTCTCGTGGCTGCCGTGATGGATGATCTGAAGTTGAAGTGGGATCGTTTGGAGCAAAGGGTGAATGCAAGGCTGTCGAGGGGTATTACGGGCTCCTTGGACAGATGCTTTTTGAGTCTTTGGGCAAGTACGCCCAATCTTTCATCTTGACGGTGGGTCAAGACAAAAAGACGGGGTCGCTCCTCGGATGCGTGGTGTTCAATGGCCTTTGAAGCATCGGGGAGGTATCCCAAAGGTCCGTCAACGATGAGGTGAGCATTTGTACCCCCGTATCCTGTGCTGTTGAGAGATGCCCGTCGTTTCATCTGTTCGGGCCATGAAATCGCCTCCTCTGCGACCTGCATCGTGAATATTAGTTATTGCAGACGAACTGTTTAATGCAGAGACATACGCAAATCCCACGTCCCTCCAAGTCAAGATCCTCCCGTCGAAACTTGAACGTTGGATTGGGAACAATGACTCCTCTCTCCAGCATCAAAACCAGCTTTATTAATGCGGGTAATCCAGACGTGTTTTCCAAATGGCCCAGGTTGGATTTCACACTACCCACATATAAACCATCGGCCTTCTGTCTACCTTCACAGAATGTCCTTGCAAAGGCTTCTGCTTCCGCTTTATCGCCCACCTTGGTTCCGGTTCCTGGCCCAGTCAGTATATCTTTGTTCCACGGGAATGGACACTTTACCATGTGCCTCAACATAGGCTGTCTCCCTGGGATCAAGACCCGCAGCTTTGTACGCCAAGCGGATTGTATCAATCTGACGATCACTGCAGGGCATCGTGATTCCCGGTGTTCTTCCATCCGACGTGATGGCGCAGCCACGAATCACTGAGCGGATCGTGTCTCCATCACGGAGGGCTGCATTAAGAGGCTTGAGTATGACAGCTGCCACGCCTTCACCTCGCCCATAGCCAGTCCCACGAGAGTCAAATGAATGGCAACGCCCATGAGTGGACAGGAATCTGTAGAAAGCTTCAATATATGTGCTAGCGTGAGTGTGAGAACGCAAATCACACTCACTGCATCGCTGAAATAACCGAACTCTTATCCGGGTCGATGAGAAGGTTTGCACCTCCCACCAATGCCTGGGTGGTATTTCCCAAATGGATATCTTTACACGCCTCATTTAGAGCAACAACCGTGCTGGAGCAAGCCGTGTCGATGCTGACACTGGGGCCACGCAGGTCAAAGGCATATGAGACGCGGTTCGACATCAAACCCGGCCCAGTGCCGGTGAATCGATAACTCCACAAATGTTAGCTTCTGTCACCCGATACATTTGGCAATACTCCATACCCTGGAGAGGTCTCAGGATCCCGACCCTGAATCTGCTCATAGTCTTGGTACGGTACAGCACAGTAGACGCCAGTCCTGGAGCCTTCGAGTTCATCAAAGCCCATTCCAGCATTCTCAAAGGCTTCATATGCCACCTCCAAGAGCAGTCGGTGGTGGGGATCGATCGCCTTTGCCTCAACCCCATTAATGCCAAAAAACTCACTGTCAAAGACAGCCGGATCTTGGTTCATCAAGTGAAGGCCGGTGGGATTAAACTAAACAAGTTGAATCGCCTGGTTAGGGAGGAAATATATTTACAGTCATTCCTGCACTCACCGATCCACTCAACTCTGGCTTTGGATGCCAAAACGCGGCCAAATTAAAGCGATCTTTGGCATTGTTGGTCCATCCAGATTGGCCTCTGGAGAGCATCTCCCAAAGACCGGCTGGGCTGTCTGCGATGCCAGAAAAGCGACATGACAAACCCACAATGGCGATTGGCTCGGTAGGACCAGACTTTGGAGTTGGATCGTGCATTCCGTCAGGCTGTGAGCCAGTCAAATAGCCTAACTCAGATATCAGTAAGCGATGTAAAGTTAGAACCCATGATGGCTATTCACGGTCTCTTATAATACATGCTACTAGCAATTCTATGCACATACCATGGTCATGCTTTGGATTATTCGCTTCTTGCTCAGCTGCTCGATCATTTTGTAACCCTTGGGGCTTGTCTTTGTGGTACAGTGCTTCGTTGAATGTGTCGAGTAACTGGTCAGATACTTATTATCCCTTTCCTCCTTGCACGGTGTTGCATGACAGAGCTGGCCTGCATATCCCGGTTTGAAGTTTGCGGCGGCTGCTCCTAACTTATTGTAGCGTCATGCTTTCCTATGTCACACCTTCTAGTATCTGACTATCCCTTGATTTCTTTCGATCTCAACATTCTTACCAACTCTACCAGTAACTAATCAGTTATCGAGAAGTCACCTGGACTCCATTTTCGCCTCTTATGCAAATAATAATTTATCTCCACGAACTTGATGTTTTTTTTTTTTTTTTTTTTTTTTTTTTTTT